>NW_024371260.1:4391369-4483118 GCF_014805655.1 Passer montanus | reverse complement strand
GGAATTTAAGGTCAGAGGCTACAAACCACACAAGCCCAGTGAATTCAAGCCTGAAGTTTTTGAGAAAGTGAAAAGAATCCGTGAGCCCACACTGTGTCCACTGTTTGCTGAAGACACAATCATCCAGCAGCTGCCAGAAACTTTCATCCTGACCTGTGAGTACGACGTGCTGAGGGATGATGGCTTGCTGTACAAGAAGAGGCTGGAGGACAATGGGGTTCGAGTGACCTGGCACCACCTTGAGGATGGATTCCATGGAATCGTAAACCTATTTGATTATTATGGTTTGTCATTTCCATCTGGGAAAAGGGGATTGGACAGGGTTGTTGCATTTATAAAAGGCCTGTAAAAAGAACTCTCCCTCATTATGCTTCTCCCCCTAATGACTCTGCTTAGGCTCTCACACTTCAGGTAGTGCTGCTCTGCAAGATTGTGACACCTTTAGATCTGTAAAATTCTATTTCTAAGATCCATGAACTTCAAATTAACACAGATCTTTTCCTTGTGAGACTTCTGACAGTTCAATCTTTTGGCAGTACAATTTTTTTTCAAATTGGCACCTGATCGATTCCTTGTCTTTAATTACTAAATTATTTACTTCTATACAAATAATCTATGTGGAATGATTCGGATTAAATGTTGTTCACTACATCCAGCTTATTTGTGATGTCCATTTGATAAGCTCCAAAGCATGAGTTAATTTAGCTAAAAAGTATAAGCTAGATAGATAGTGAGGAAGGGAAAACTCTGGACAAATAGGCAGAGATCAAGATCTCAGTGAGGAGATTGCATGGCTGCAAAAGTAGCAGTGCAAGGCCAGAATTGATGAGGCACACCTAGCTGGAGGCAAGTAAGGGCTACTCTGATTTTGAAATAATTGTAGCTCAACAAAGTCCTTTTTAATTTTGGAAAGTCTCCACTATGCCCACGGAGGGTAGGATATAGCGTTGAGATGAACTGCTGACATCAGGATTTAGAAAGGCAGGAAGGATCAGTGAACTGGGCTCTTGGTCTGTGTGTACTGAAAGGTACAGCTTAAAGAGAGAATATGAGGGAAAACATTTTCATGTTCTTCCAAAGGGTGTCCCCCAGTATTAACTTTTGCAGAATCTGTGCTGTGATTCTGTGCTAGGATCTGTCGATTTGTGCTTTCTCCATGGCTTGAGTTTTATTTACAGGATGAGCCAGTGATTTCCCTGATATGATGCTTCATTACACCCTACTGATGAAAGCAAGGAAGAGCAGCAGTGAGCACACTCAGAACGGCCAGACTGAGGATGTGAAAATCACAGAATTGCTAGGGTTGGAAATGATCTGTGGAGATCATCCAGTGCAATCCCCCACCAAGGCAGGGTCACCTGGAGCAGGTGATGAAGGAACACATCCAGGTGTGCTTCAAATGTCTCCAGAGAGGGAAACTCCGTGGGCACTGTCCCAGTGCTCCATCACCATCAATGTAAAGCAGTTCTTCTGCATGTTAAGGTGAAACTTGTGTTTTAGTATATGCTCATTGCTCCTCGTCCTAAGGAAATCCTCAGGAAAAAAGGGGAAAAAATCCTACAGTGCTGAGAAAAACACAACTATTTCCAAAAACAAATGCTGGTTTCCGTTAGATTTCCCCGCGCAAGGGCAGCCTTTCTCTGAGCACGGGCAGCCAGCCCTCTGTTCCACCTGCCGCCGGCAGAGCCCCGCGGAGCTGCGGGCCGCGGCGGCGAGCGGCCCGGGGCGCGGGGGCCGTGCCAGCGCCGGGCCGCGGCCGGGCCATGGCGCTGCTGCCCGCGCTGCTGCTGCTGCTCCTGCCCCTGGCGGCGCTGGCGGCGGCCGCGGTGCTGCTCGGCCTGCCCGGCTACGACATCCCGCCCGGGGTGAACCAGCCGGCCAAGCTGCGCCTGGTGCTCACCGTGCTGCTCGGCACCGCCGCGCTGGTGAGTGGCGGTGCGGGGGGCGAGGCGGCGTTCGGGGCGACCCGCGGGCTGGGGGCGGCAGTGGTTGCACAAACACGGGCAGCCGGGGCAGGATCTGCGTGTCCCCGCTGTCCCCACGGGATGCTGGCGGTGCCGCATCGTGGGGAGGGGATGCGGGGAGCATCCCTATCGGGTTCTGTCCCGGGGTATCCCGGACACTGCAAGGGCACCCGAGATCCGGACACCGCCCCCGATGCCCCCCGGGCGAGGATGCTGTCCCGGGCACCGCCGGGCCAAGCACTGCCCCGATACCCCCCGAGCAAGGATGCTGCCCCGATACCCTCCGGGTGAGGATGTTGCCCCGATACCCCCGGGTGAGGATGCTGTCCCGGGCACCGCCGGTGGAGGATGCTGTCCCGATATTCCCCAGGCGAGGATGCTGTCCCGGGCACCGCCGGACCAAACACTGCCCCGATATCCCCGGTGGAGGATGCTGTCCCGGGCACCCCCCGGTGGAGGATGCTGCCCCGATATCCCCGAGTGAGGCTGCTGTCCCAGGCACCCCCCGGTCAAGGATGCTGCCCCGAGCACGGCCGGCCCAAACACTGCCCCGATACCCTCGGGTGAGGATGCTGCCCCGATATCCCCGGTCGAGGATGCTGCCCCGCTGCCCCCGGTGGAGGATGCTGCCGCGGGGAGCACAGCCCATGTCGTGGGCAAACCCCGTTCCCGGTTCAGGGACGTGCCCGGGGCGCGTTAGCGGAGATTGCGAGCGGCTGATGGCAGCCTGGAATTCGGGGCTGCGCTGGTGTTTTGCGTGACAACTTCCCGCACCTTCAGGCGAAATCACCTTGCACAAAAGAAGCTGCAGCTCTTCAGCTGCTCCTGCCACGGCTGACATTTATGGCACACAATCCGTTTAGGGCTGCTTTACTTAATCCCTGGACTCTCTTTGGCAGCGTTGCATAAACGGCATTAGAGCCCCCCATGGCTCTGCATCTCCTACTTGCTGTCTTTGAATTTCTTAAAATCTTCAGTTTTGTCATTTCTTTAGCCACAAACATCACCCCTGCTATCACAGAGACTTGGTTTTCCTCCACACAGATTCTTAAACCATTTACATCCTCTTTAAATTAAATTTACTGACAAAGCTGCCCAGCAATCCTGAGCCCCACTAGCAGGTGACAAGACAGACTCACTGGGCATTAAAAACAGGGATCTTGTTCAGCCACTGAATGGTAACTGTTTGATTCCCAGCTTCTTGTTTGTTATTACATCAGATTTATATTCTAGCTTGCAAGAGCATTGGGAAAGGAAGGAACTTCGTTTTGCTCAGTAGCTCTGTTGTGCGAATAAAAAACAGTAACTAATTTGCACAACACAGCTTGGCACTTTAGATTTGCAAATTCACTGAGTTTTATGGTCTAATTCATGAATGTTAGTTTCAGCAATGAAGAACTGTTTCTACATATGGTATTCCGTTGTTGTTATCAAGTATAAATGAAACAAGAATAACCACAAATGTGTGCAGGACAATGCTAATGATTAAAATATGTACTCCAAGACAACCACTTTGGCTGATCTTTATAAAATTTCTGATGAGCTGTTACAATGACATTGGATTGGAGTAGTGCAAGTAAATTTTTCTACAGACTGCAGGATGTGAGAACTTGGGAAAATTGTTTCATTTCCAAATCAGAGTTCTATGTTTCTTTAAAATGTCCTCCAAATAAGTTTGATGTAAGTGCAATGCAGAGTTTTTATACCCTGTCTAACTCCAGACTTTTAAAGATGCCTTAATGTCTTTTGCCTTTAACAGGGAAGGATTTTGGAGAAGACTGGGCTTTGCAGCCAAATCACTTTTGGCCGATACGTGCGACAGGGGCGGAAACTAGGGTTGGATCCAAAGCTCTTTATCCAGGATCTGCAGTTTAATGAAGTACCTGTGAGGGTTTATCAGCCCAAAGCCACCTCGGATGGGCCAAGGAGAGGCATCCTCTTCTTCCATGGAGGAGGCTGGGTATTCGGAAGCCTTGGTAAGATACTTCCTGGAGGAACTGTGTGGTGTAGAAAGAATATTCTCATCTTTTTAGAAGATTGAAATAAGATGTGGTTTCAGCATGCCTGAAGCCTGAAGCTTGTTTGAAGCAGACATTTCTTAGGCTGTCTCAAAGCTGAGGGCAATAGTGAAGCACTAACAGCAATATTTCTTTTGCAGATACCTATGAAAAGGTGTGTCGCTACCTCTCCAGGGAGAGTGACTCAGTAGTTGTGTCTGTGCAGTAAGTGAACACTACCCAGTTCTGTAGTTGGGAGATTATTGTTGCTGTGGGACCACAGCAGAGCTGTGCTGGTGTTGGAGATGTTCTTTTTTGGCGCAGGAATTTCTATGGGATTCAGTCAAGTTCATAAAGAGAAAAGTAGTGATAATGAAGATTTCGCAGCCCTTAACTGTTCATGCCCAGAGATACTCCGAAAAGATACAAATGGAAATATTTGGCACACTAAGTAAGTCTATAAAAGCCAATTAAAAACTTAGGTGAAAAAAGTCTTCCTTGTGCTGAAGTGCTGAACATATGGACGTGTAATAAGATGCTCCAAGCAATTGGGAACTATGGGAAAAGAGAATAATCACACTGAAATCCTCTCATTATACACATAGGAAGCAGAGGCACAAAATTATTAAATAATTTTGTCAGAAGTACAGAGGGAGTTTTCACCATCACTAAGAACTGTTCAATTCCTTGTTCAGATCATTAATCAGAGACAATCCTACTTCAGTGTGTCCTTGTGACTGAACTCACCATTTACAGTTTATCTGCAATCCCAAATGGAGGAGCAGCTGTTTGGAGGCACTGATGATCCTAACCTAGAGCCAAGCCACCCCAAAGTGATAGGGCTGAAGAACAGCATATGAGGCCAATTCCTGGTTACTACTACTGACTTTTCCTTCTTGTCTCCGTGCCCCAGGTACCGTTTAGCCCCCGAGCACAAATACCCCGCTGCCTACGAAGACTGCCTGAGCGCCACCCTGCACTTCCTGCAGCACCTGCAGCACTACGGCGTGGATCCTGCCCGCGTCACCGTCTGCGGGGACAGTGCTGGGGGCAACCTGGCAGCTGCCGTCAGCCAGACCCTGGCAGGCAGCTCAGAGCTCCCCAGACTGCGCGCTCAGATCCTCATCTACCCCGGCCTGCAGGCACTGGACTTCAATTTACCATCCTACCAACAAAACCGGGGAGTCCCTCTGCTCTTCCGGGAACGTGCTGCTTTCTTTGCTTTGCTGTACCTCAACGGGGATGCATTGCACATGCAAGAGGTCTTGGAGGGCTCTCATATTCCTCCAGACATGAGGCTGAAGTATAGGAAGTGGGTGAGTCCAGACAACATCCCTGAGGAATTTAAGGTCAGAGGTGTGAAGCCACTTAGGCCCACTGATTTTATAGCTGAAGTTTATGAGACAGTGAAGAGATTCTGTGAACCCAACCTGTGCCCACTGTTGGCTGAAGACTCTGTTGTTCACCAGCTGCCAGAATCTTTCATCCTGACCTGTGAGTACGACGTGCTGAGGGATGATGGCTTGCTGTACAAGAAGAGGCTGGAGGACAATGGGGTTCGAGTGACCTGGTACCACCTTGAGGATGGATTCCATGGAATCATAAGCCTATATGATTATTGTGGCTTCTCATTTCCATCTGGGAAAAGGGGATTGGACAGGGTTGTTAACTTCTTAAAAAGCTTATAGTACACATATTAGATTCCATGAGTCTGTTCATGCCTCAACCTAGGAAAATATCTTTTTAGGATATTTAATATCAGGTTATGGGTAGTGAATCAGGGGCAGCCATTAACAATGATAAACAAGGCTCATCAGAACCTCATTCCAGCTGTTAGTTGGAACATGGAATATGCAAACCTTATACAAGCTTGTACCATGCTGCAAGCCCTTATCTTTAGCTCTGCTAGTAAAGAACAGTTCTTTGAATGGGCATCCTGGTTTGTTCCAGTTGTTTAAAAAAAATCTGTGTGAAGAGAAGCTGTGTGTTAGGAGGTGTGTGTGGTGTGAGAATAAAACCCAGCTGACTTTAGTAGGTTATGAGCCAGTGACAATAAAATAATAAATATTATGACAATAAGGAAATATGATGCTGTGTCAAGCGTGGTCTCTGGGCACAACAAACAAATGGTTCCATGGCCAACATCACCCATTTCTCAGCACACAGGCAGGACTGGAGCCCCTTTCTGCCCCAGTTTTAGCACTGGACTACTGGGTAATGTTTCACCCACATAACTTGAAGGACAATGGGTAGTGAATCAGGGGCAGCCATTAACAATGATAAACAAGGCTCATCAGAACCTCATTCCAGCTGTTAGTTGGAACATGGAATATGCAAACCTTATACAAGCTTGTACCATGCTGCAAGCCCTTATCTTTAGCTCTGCTAGTAAAGAACAGTTCTTTGAATGGGCATCCTGGTTTGTTCCAGTTGTTTAAAAAAAAATCTGTGTGAAGAGAAGTTGTGTGTTAGGAGGTGTGTGTGGTGTGAGAATAAAACCCAGCTGACTTTAGTAGGTTATGAGCCAGTGACAATAAAATAATAAATATTATGACAATAAGGAAATATGATGCTGTGTCAAGCGTGGTCTCTGTCACTGTGGGCACAACGAACAAATGGTTCCATGGCCAACATCACCCATTTCTCAGCACACAGGCAGGACTGGAGCCCCTTTCTGCCCCAGTTTTAGCACTGGACTACTGGGTAATGTTTCACCCACATAACTTGAAGGACAGTTCCATTTAGCACTGGACTACTGGGTAATGTTTCACCCACATAACTTGAAGGACAGTTATGTCCCCCACCAGGGACAGGAGTGCTGGTGGCACAAACAAACACGATTGCATCACAAAAAGATGGGCAGGATTGGTGGAAAATTGGGCCCCAATACTCTACTATAGCTCTTGTTGGGAACTGACTGGAGAAGAGGACAAAGGAAAGATCAGGAGAGAAAGAAGGGAAAGGTCAGGAAGGTGAGGGCAGGAACAGAGCAGGTCAGAACCTGAGCTGTGGGGGTAGTACAGGGCTGTAGGTGTCAGCTGGAGTCCAGCCTCAGCTCACAAGGGTAGTAAGAGGGAGAAGGATAAGCATCTTTCTTGGCCTGTATTAATTCATTCTGTTTATGACCTGCCTTTCCTCTCCTTAAGCCAGGGCAGAAGCAATGCCTGAGCACAGGTTGCATTGATATAATATTAGCCAACTGATATAATATTGGCCAATTAAAAATGGCACTTAGGGCAGTCACTTGAGGCTGCTGTACCACTTAAACACAACTATACATCAATATAGACAATATTATTTACCAACATCATGCAAGAGAGACTTCACTAATCCTTCCAGAATTTAATACTTATTAATACTTGGAGAATCTTTAATATCTGGATATTGGTCTCATTTCTCATTTGCTTGTAGAAACATGAGCATCTTTTCTAGCAGAGCTGCTCTATAGATTTCATGCCTTGCTTAAGAGGCTCAGCAAAATTTTGTCATTAGACTTTTAACTTTGTCAAAACATGCCAGTTAGGTTCAATATTAGAGCTGTTCAAGCAGATCCTCCTGACTCTGCTAAAATTGCTTCCTTTAGATTTTTTCCTGGAACCAAATGCCTGACTGTGTTGCAGTCTGCGGCAGCAGAAATAGAACAAAGAGAGAGGGGTAAATGGTTCATTCATCCTTTTCAGATCCTAGTTCCCATGGCAGGTGAAGATATCTAACCAAATTAACCACAGCATAGATAATTTTTCAAGTGCAATAGAGTATCTTTTATTTACTCTACGGAACCAATCCAAAATTTTACAGTGGCTGATTTTACCAGCAAAGAACATAGACTTCCTTTCCAAAAAAGCATTTGTGTAGATGAAGAAAGGAGCACTGGGACAGAGCTGCTGTGATTACTGGGCTGCCTCAGCAATTCTGAGTGTTGTGTATATCTCACATACATAAACTCAGCAGATCTCATACAGAACAGCCTCCTCTGCTTGCCAGCTCACAGACCAAACACTAAGGAGAACCACAATGGGGAAATTTGAGGTAAGGAACAGAAAATTCCAGTGTGGGGCTGTGGTGCTTGTACATTCCAGGCAGTGATGATCTGTGACTAATACTTAAATCCTATTTTATATATCCTTAAACAACTGTATGTGTAAAGGAAGGCACTGTAGCTCTGTGGCCATTCAAAGGTTGGATTCCAGTGGGAATCCCTCCTGAGGCATGCAACCAACACACACTGCTTGGGATTCCCTGGATGTTTCCCAGTCTGTGCCTTGGGGGTGACCAGGGCACACGAAGAAAACCAGTGTGTTACTCCCACCTGGGACTGGGTATTGAGTCTTCAGGGCATTCTCTGGGTTCTAAGAGGAGCTTGCTGGTAAAATAGGATTATTTTAATCAGCACACCTCCAGTTCATATAAACAAACTGCACTTAAATAAGGCCCAGAACTTTCACAATTCTTTTCCCACAAGCATCATCTGCTAGAATGTCCCTTCCAACAAGGTACCTCTCCACCCCCAAGTACTGCTATAATTCTCTTTAGACAGGCAGCTGGAAGGTTGGATATGCAATGCTGCTGCACAAAACCCTTAAGCAGCACAAAGCAATCAGCTTTTCATTTTCAGCCTTCTTAAATGTGTCTGCAAATCCATGATGCAAGTGTTGAAATCAGACTGATCAGATCTCATGACATACAGATGCAGTTGCTTAAGTTCAGTGGGAATTCACTTGAAATGCAAATGCTTCTCTTTTCAGGGATTAAATTATAAGTAACACAAAGACTGACAAGGTTTGTGATATCAGTGGCAAAAATGCAGACTGACTCAAAACCACACTGAGCCATCTGCATGCTGTGCACAACAGCATCATGTGCATCTCATTTTGGGGCCTGCCACTGCAGCACTTTTCATCCATCACAAGGAAGCAAGAAGCCAAAATTTAGTGTCAGAGGTGTGCTGAGAACTGCAGTGGACACAGCTACAACCTGTGCTGCCTGCCCTCTGCAGCTGGCGTGCAAATTGGCCTGGATTCCTCAGAAATCAGATTTCCCCATTCTTGGTAGTTCTTGGCATTGTTAAATCAATGGAATGAAACATGGTGCACTGGTCAATATATGGATTTAGAGATAGGAACCTCCTTCTGTTTAAACCCTGGAAATGGATCTTGTGGTGACTTTTGGCTACTTTCTTACCCAGTCAGTACCTTATGTTTTGGATTAATAAAGTGCCAGTGTTATTCATACAACAATCTTTATTCACCACAGGAAGCAGTGAAGGAGAATGTCAATGAACAGATTTCTCTCCCCTACCCAGTATCATCTGAAAACAAGGAGAACTGTGGGATACAACTAGCAGGAGAATTCATGGAGTTGTTATTATCTTTCTGAATTTTTAAGTAAAAGGTTACCTGTGCTAACTTTTCAAATATCTACCAGAGAGGCTCTGAAGAATCAGTGCTCCTGACTGATAACATGACTCATCTGTCAGTATCTAACAGTGATTTCCTCTTCCAGCCAGAGGGTGGACACACATGTCCTGAGAACAAAAAGATCCATTTTGTCCTTAATCTGCTGTCAAAATAGTACAAACATTCCCTATGACAACTGTGGAGTAAAAAAACCCAGAGCAAACATTTAATTATCTATTTTCTAACATTTAATCTTGTCTCAGAATAACCCACTCTCTATGGCCATCTTGAAGACCTGATGAAAAACAGCACTAGAAAGAAGTTGAGTGCTGTCCAGCGTCTGCCCCATTTCCTGTGAAAGCCCAACAATTTCTGCTTTTGCCACTTGTCAGCTGACACAACCAACCAAAACTCATGACCTCCCAACAAGGGATGTCTTCCCCAAAATGTTGGTAGAATCCTGGACTTTGAAGAGGGGCAGAATATCTACAAATTATTGAGCAACTGGTGAGAGCCAGAGAAGCTGGGGATGCCCCTGTGTAAACTGCTTAGGGTGATCTTAAGCACTGCTTAATATAGCTTGTGCTCCATGCAGGAGTGAGAATTAGGTTAGACTGGCACACGGCTTTAGACCAGTTAGAACAAGCTGCTGGGTTACATCCTGACCTGCAGGTGGCTATTTCAGAAGATATTAAATCACTGAAAACAATTTTTTCATCTCTTGGCTTTTAGTAAATATATAGTTGCAGTATAAAAAACAACCCAGCCAAAACACAAAACAAGTGGGATGGAACTTGAAAGGACATAAACCTCTTAATTGCTTTGCCCTCTGTTTTGTTTATTTTTATTTTTACATAGCTTGCTATGTGTTTCTTTGAAGAAAGAGGCAAAAACAACCTTGTGTTATTCCATGGTATGTCTGGAACATCTAAGAATAAAGCAAACGTAGGAAAGAGCTGCATGTCCAAGGACAAGGTGAAGCAAGGTTCCTCCCCATGCAGGAAGCAGGCAGACCTTGATTACCCTTGGCTTTACATAGGGAAAGCACTTAATGGCAGATAAGCTGCAAAGCAAACTGCATTAGCTGACCTTGCATTACCAGATTGCAGAGCTGGAGGAAATAGCTCTGGGAGGCCTTTCCACTGCTGGATAGGCCACCCTGAAATTCTGCTCCTGTGTAGGAAATGCTGGTAACAACTCCAAATTCTTATTGCTCCAATATGCAACTTCTGCATTTAAATCCCATTTGGCCCAGAGCAGAGATCTGCAAAGCTCAGCTGCTGCTCTTGGTCTGAGGCTCAGCAATAAACCTGCAGCAAGTTAAAGGTTTACATTCAATATATCTGGAATTAATTCAATGCAATTAATTTTTTGCTCAAGATTAGCAATATTATAATTATTTTTAGGAGCAGATAAAGCATACACCATAGTCTTGGCATGGACAAGCCCCTGGCTGTGGCCTGGATGGAGTTTTTTTTGAGTCGCTGTGATTTAGATTTGTGTTTTCAAGGTTGGGTTTTCAAGTGAAGGACATTGACAACTCAGACGTGCAGAGCAACAGTGGCACCTATTGGCAAAGGGACCGTGGCTCTGGGAGACACCCAAAATCAGCTGGGGACAGCCCCTCAGCTGAGTGCAGGAGCCAGAAAGCAGCGTCCTTGATGAAATCTTTCAGAGATGCAAGAACCCTGGTAATTGGATAAGCATTATATGGGTTTTTTTAGGCTTCAAAGCCCCAGGGACATCAAAGGCAATTAGAAAAAAATTGAAAGGAAAATAGGTGAAAGTCACTGAATCACAGTTAGCTATTAGTGCTGTGCTATTAAACACATTCTCTTGAAAAAAATATCTCTAAGATCATCCATAAAGAATGAATTACAATGGAATGAAAATTGGTGGGTACAGAAATTCTTGTATCCACAAGGAAGTCCTCCATATTTATTTTATTGCCAATATAGCTATTAAAAGTGTATTTTTCTGCTTGTTCCCACCTGCTGGTATTTTTTGTGACAGTACCAGTCAGGCCTGATCTTTATAGCACAACAGAGCCCAGATAATATCTAGAATACAGCTTAGAAAAATATGCAAAGGTAGCCTTAATTCCACACAACTCTAATCAGTTTGCTTTAAAATCTGCTCATCAATTATTTATAATTATTAAATATTTATAACAAATGAAACATTTATGTTTATCATCTACTGTGCTTTTAAAAGCAAAGCTCATACATGGAAAAAATTACTGCCTTGATGTACAGGGAATTACTGAGATGCACAAGAACCACCTATGAAATTTGTATGAAAGCATTAATTCCAAAATCTGAGAGCTCCACAGCCACAAGCCTGATCTGTTTTTATTGAGCCATTTAGAATTAAATATCCAACCAGAACACCCAGGAAACCCCAAGGTAACCTGGTGAAATGTGTTCTGATGCAGAGCTTCTTAAACAGGAACATGCCCTGCTCCACCAGACAGGTCAGAGGGGATTAGTGATACCCAGCACCAAAATATCTCCTGTGATCTCTTTAACTGATCAGCTGTTTCCACCTGCAAATTCAGACCTTCCTCACAGGTGCCCAGCCAGCTTTGGTGAGCCCAGCTCCAGCTGAACTCCTGGCAGAATGAGTCCAGGCCTGAGCTCAGCCACGGTGGAACCAAACACAACCAGCCCAAAACAAAACCTGAATGTATCTTTGTCTCAAATATTCCACACGACAAAATTTCAGACAGAATATCTCTGATAATTAAGGTTTTCCCCTTCTTTTTTTTTTTTTTCCTACAAAATATAGCTGACCTAAATTATTCCAGACAAAACCCCCCAACCCCCTTGAGCCATAGCTGAAAGCCATGCTGCAAACACATGGCTGCAGCAGGAATATCTCATTTATATTTCCTTTCTGACCGTTGTGAATGGGTCACAATCCCAGGTTCTGGGCCTGCACATCTGCTTTGTGCCCATTGGCAGAGGTAATTATAGACATGATTTTTCCCAAGTTCTGCACTGCATTTGGCAGAAGTCAGTGGAGGTAGAATGGCGAATAAAACTGAAATATTCCTACACCCATAGCTTAGAGACACCAATTCTTGCTGAGGGAAACAGTGCTCTTTAATCAGGGACAAGAATGCTGTGCTAGAGGTTCCCTAAATAATAAATACCCTTGTTATGTCTAACACAACATTTCCCAACTCACTCTAATCTTCAGAAATTACAAGGACTTTTATTCATGATAAACCCACAGAAATAGAGGTTATTTTGCCTGTGCTTGAAGCACACATAAATCTGAGAGAATTAAGATGTTCACAGCTGCCACAGAAAAGAGGTGAGAAAGTATGAAATTTCATCATTGCAAGTCTGCAATAACTCACAAATCCATTTATTAGTAAACAAAAAATTCTGCCAAGTCATGAAAATGTACAACAGAAATTCTGGGCTCTACTGTAACATGTTAATTTTTCAGGAAGAGAAGTTATTAATAAAGAAAGTCACATGACCTTCTAAAGAAAAGAGACAATTTGACACATAGAGCTGGGGATAAAAACCTCTTGAACTTGGAGACCTCTGAAATATGGATCAAGTTTGGAACTTAAATATGTTTCTCTAAGACAAGTAAATGGTCATGTTTATTCTGGCCCCTCTGATGTTGTAATTAATTTGTTAATATACAAAAAACACAGCTCCTGAGAGTCATTATAAATGCAAAGGGTGATGTTTTGAGGATGTGTCAGATTTATCCAAGCTTGTTTTGAGAAATTGTTCTTAGTCTCAGAGTCTTGTGGTCACTTGTGTCTCAAAAGCAAGAGAGCACCAGGCTCTTCAAACTTTGTGGAGCAAATAGATGTTTGGATACAGTTCTGCTATGCAAATGTTCCAGACAATCTTGACTGCGGGAGATCAGCGTTCTGTTTGAATGTCTGTGACATTAAAGAGGCAGCATGGTGGCTGGAATTGATGCACATCTCTCAAAGCCAGCATATTTCTTGCCTGGAAGGAGACGAGTGTCATCCTGGATGAGCTGTGTAAACAAGTGTTTTGGTTTGAAAAGACAGGTGTCTGATAAGGAAGGCAGGAGCCTCTCTTGAAATGGAAAATACAAACCCCCTCCCTCTGAATTATTATTATGATTATAATTTTGAAGTTATATTTTTGAAATTATAATTTTGAAATAGAATTGAATTAGAATTTTGAAATTAAAGGGCTCTCAGGCAAAGATATGGGAATAGGAATAACAGTTCTTTACTAGGAAAAATAAAAAAAAAACAGCTCCAGGGCTGCTGGAGATGGGCCTGCTCTTCCTCTGGGAATGCAGGGCAGAGGAAAGCTGCTCCTCTGGGAATGCAGTGGGCAAAGGCTGCTGTGCTGTTCCAGGCTCAGATTGTATCCAGGTAGGAATGCTTGGCTCCTCCCCTGGGCGGAGCATCTCCCAGTGGGATGCTGGAATTTTCTCAGCCCTGCAGGGACACTCAGTGGCCATGGACAGCAGAGATCTCCTGGAGGGAGGATTGGCTGTGGGAGAGATAAAGAAAACTGCCCAATGAACAGAAGATAACTTCCCCACCTCTAACAGATGGCAAATAGAATACCCCCAAACCAGGACAGCAAGACAACAGATTCTTTGGACTGAGTTCCTCATTTGGGGCTGGGCTCCATCAGGAACACTGATTGTGGAAAGAACTGCAGTAGTTGGGAACTTTGGATGCCCCATGGAGTGAGGGTGGTCACAGGGGCTAAATGGCAATGTTCTGGGGAGAAGAGACGTGCTCTCTTGGCAAGAGGTTGTTCCCATGGTCAGGAGCCTCTTCCAGAGTTACAAATATTCCTTGGAAGGTGCTTAAAAAGAGCTCCCCAAGTCAGTTAACTGGTGAAACATCCTCACTGTTCTGAGTCTGTGCACTGCCTGATGGGACACAAAGGCTGCCAAGACCTGTCCTCCAAACCTCCTCATCCCTCTGCACTGATTCCTTTGGGACTGGGATTCAGACCCATTCTTCTTCCACAGCAATATGGAAAAGCTTTCTCTGATCGTATTTACATAAGGCACACATTCCTCACAATGCTTGTTGTGTATTTAAATATTTATTTTTCATACTGATGAAAAATCATCAAATTTTCATTAGTAACTAGGCCTTCTATTAATTTTTGTACTGTTTTTTGCACTGAGCTGATGAGCTCTTCAAAGGCACAATCTTAAACCCATGCCATTGATGCTCTTTTGTTCCCCCATGAGGTCAAGCAGATTTCACTTGCCATACCCCTGTGAAGACAATCTCACTGCCATGTGACGTTGAAACACTTCAGGGGGAAAATGAATTTAATAGCTTTTCAAAATAATTAATATTTAATCCTTCTGTTCCAGACAGTGTGGCTTTCCTCACTGGAATACCATCACCCATCAGCAGGAGCTGCAGCTCCCATGAGGAATTTCATCAAACAGCAAATACCTGAAGCAAGAGCTGCATCACCCAGCTCTGGACAGGGGCACAGAGGAACACATCCACTGACCCCAGTAAGTCCAAGTTAAACAGAACAAGGCCCTGCTCATCCACCTGAACAAAGAATGGATAAACTTCCCCATAGTGACACATTCTTTGCAGAAACATCTTAGTAATTTATACATCACAGTCATATTTCAAAGGAACCACTTATCTCCAAGAGCAGCTGAAAGCAACAAAATTGTACCAGCACATCCTGAGCCTGGTTTGTGCTATGAGGAGACTCTGATGGAGACATTCTCTCAGTTCTTTCCTTTTTTCTTTCTTTCTTGTGATTTAAATCTCACACAAATTCAAAAGGCTGTTTGAGGGAAATTTACTTCACAAAGGAATAAGTTGGGAATACTGAAGAAGTGCTGCAGAATGGAATGACTTTTTTTTTTTAATATGTAACTGTGATGTATCTCTTAAGCTTGTTGGTGCAGAGAAGAGCTGTCCTAACAGGGTATAATGGACATAATTTTGTAGTTGCAGCCATGGGAACGTTGTAGAGAAGGACCCAAGTTCTATTTAACAATGACCCATAAGGAAATTGTTACATAAATACAAAAGTAGTTGTTTGGGAGCAATAATATTTCTTAAGAAGGGAAAAATCTCTGGGCAGTCATTTTAGAGGGAGTTGCTCTTTTTTGTCACTTTTATTCTTTCAATTGCAAGAACCCCTGAGGACTGAATCCAAGAAACAGATCCCAGAAATGCTGCTCCCAGTTTTCAGGTGGAAGCTGGGCTCATTTAGAAGAATTTGCTATAAAGACAAGCTCTCCCCTGGCCCAGAGAGCTCCCAAACCTCCCAGCTCTTCAAAATTCCATCAGCACTTAAAAAAACGCCCTGAACAAGCTAGGTGACTTCTTTAAAGTAAGAACCCAGGACTGACTGTGTCAATATGTACTTACCTGCTCCAGTGCTGTAAATATGTAATTTAGGCTGCTGTCTCATGACACATTTTGTGTCTAATTTAAGGAACTGTATATTTGGACAGGAGGGACTGGATGCCTGTCAGGTAAATATTACAAGCTGTAAATTTTCACAGCAGATTTGACACTAAATTTGGTTAGCACTACATATAAAGTGATCATTGACCTGATGGGAATCCTTGTCCTTGACAGTGGCTGGCCTGAGATGAGGTTCAGGCTCCATGAAGGAATGAGCCACAGTCTCCTTTAAGTCCCAAAGAATTCCAGAACATTCTTGATATCAGCACTTGCAGGTTCTGCTGCCATGGAAGGTGAAAACTTTGTCCTTGAACCTCACCTCAAGGTGGGGAACACTAACCAACAGGAAAGTGCTCATGGAGGAACATCTTAAGGGCCAGACACTGTCTTAGCTGCTTCAGTGCCTCAGCCTAGCAGCATGTAAGGAGAAAATCTTGGATTTTCAAAGCCAAAAGTAAAGCAATTTTGGGTGCCTACAGTGATACAGAAGCCGTGGCTTTGCACATCCTGGTGGCTGATAGCTGCCCAAGAGTCAGCTTTCTAATTTAACCTTCTCACCTGGAGACGTCTAGAGGGATGCTGGGAGCCCCCACTGGTTTGTACAGACAAACCTGCATTTTTCCTCTGTTCCCTCAAATGCTTGAGCTTTAAAAGCACCTTTGGTTACCTCAGTGCTCTCCCTGAACAGCCCAGTCTCCATTCTTTGTATTATTAGTAATTTTCCTTTAAAATGTGTACTTAGCACAACCCCGGAGTTTGTTTTTGTAAGGCAGGTGTGGAGTTCTTCATCACCTTTATCACTGCGTGCTGCAGGGACAGTTTGCAATCCTGCTGTTAACATAAATACTGAAAGCAAAGCATTTCACTGAGCCCCCCCGGGTGTTTTTTCAGGCTTAAATACAACAACCCCGCTGGTAACCCAAGCTCAGTAACACCCAGCCAGGTCAGAGCAGAGCACGGCTGGGTCCGGAGTGACCCCAGGGATGCTGGAGGGGTGGAAAGGAGCAGCAGGTGGCAGGATTGGATCTGCTTTAGTGCTGCTGGTGCCTGGACTCTGGCACTGCCCATGCCCCTGACCATCTCTGGCCACCGAGGCTCAGCTCAGGCTCTGCAAAGGTCCCAGTGGGATGTCAGGGAAATGAGTCTGCCCCTTAAGGAGAAGGAATTTCTACATATTCCCTCAAACGCTGCCACATCTCTGCTCAGAGGATCCAGCTTTCCAATGTTTTGAAATCCCTGGGGGTGAAAGGTGCCATTGTTGCTATTTTTATTTCTATTTTGTTACTATTTTTACTTCTATTAAGAGTAAAAATGAGGTCAAAGAAGGTTCGAAAGTAAACTGGGCTTGATTTTATGCAACCAGCACAAAAGCAACTCTTTTCTTGACAGATTAAATCCCACAATTAGCCAGTCTCAGCCATGAGCTGTCTTGATTAGATTTTGGTGGCAGATCCCTGTGTAGCTCCCCGGTGTTCCCTGGTCCAAGGCTGACAGACAAGGGAACAGGAGCACTGTCTGTCCTCATATAATCAATTTTTCTGGCTATACTCAACGCCCTCACTACAGGATACGTGGAAGACAACCCAAGGATGCAGCCAGCCCAAAACCTGCTAGGTTTTAACATCAGCTGTTTAATTGTCACACAAATCCCTGTGATTTACACACTTCTACCTTCCACTCTCCATGATGTATTTTTTTACTGTTTTTGCTTTATCCAAGCAATGCTGCCCCCAGTTCTCACGTGGGAGGTGGCCCTTTGGCAGTGGTTAAATCCCAGGGAGGGGATGTGCCTGCAGCACAGCAGGAGAAACAGCACAGGCGTTTTCACTCTTATTTCCATATTTTAAACACTTGACTAAACTTTCTGCCTGTGCACAGAGCAAAGTGCTGTGGTTGATCATTCAGACAGCTCTGTCAGCCTGTGTTTCCACGAGCAGAGTCAGGCTGGGCTCTTGAGCTCTACCTGTTCCCTGATTAATGAGCCTTTGCTCTGGCTGGGCATTTCACAGAAAAGGCTTATTTTCTATTTATAGGCACTATTTGCAATGCCACCTCTGTGGCATTGAAATTCCTAATCAGCAAACTGCTACAGGGAAAAATATGTTCCAGTTAATATTAAATGAGCAATGTGGGTTTTTGGGTTTAGTTTCTTTTTTTTTTTTATTTTTATTTTACTCTGTTCCCTGATTAATGAGCCTTTGCTCTGGCTGGGCATTTCACAGAAAAGGCTTATTTTCTATTTATAGGCACTATTTGCAATGCCACCTCTGTGGCATTGAAATTCCTAATCAGCAAACTGCTACAGGGAAAAATATGTTCCAGTTAATATTAAATGAGCAATGTGGGTTTTTGGGTTTAGTTTCTTTTTTTTTTTCTTTTTATTTTACTTTTTTTTTTGTGGGGGGGGGTTTGTTTTTTTTAAGAATTGATCAATCACATTTTTTTTTTGTGGGGGGGGGTTTGTTTTTTTTAAGAATTGATCAATCACGAAGAAAATAAAAATAACATCTCCCAGTGAACCAGTGACAGATCCAAGGTATTAAAAGTTTAAATCTGAACACAAAGCAGTCTCAATCCCCCAAATATCAACCCTGTTAATGGGAAAATGTCAAAAATGCCTCTGAGGTTTCAGATGGCCTTTAAAAAGCAGAACACTGGCACCAAAAACCTGAAATAATGGACCAGCTTATTAGCAAGCTGGGATAAATTTCGTGGTTTTTTAAGGTGAATGTAACTTTGGCTTATGGTGCTGCTTTGACAGTCTCAGAAATCACAGGCATCTGCTTCTGCCTCGAGCTAAGACAGCAGGCGCAGAGGCAGGGAGAATTTATGCAGAGTGCTCTAATTTTATTCAGATTTGTTAGAATAAAAAAGTGTACTTAGCTTCAGATGGTGAGAAATAGCAGCTTTTAAATCATGGGTTTTACAGAGATTACTGCTGTGGAATCTAGAGGGTAGAATTTGCTGGCTTCATCGTTAAAATAACATTTTTCTTTCCTTAAAACACATTGAGTCATAGCAAGCTTCCAGGCCTATTTTAAGGAGACCCACGGTTGATAATTATTGGCTTTTTTTAGAATTCCGCAGAAATTATGTCTTTATTTTCCCATATCCCTTGGAATTCCTGTGTCAGGAGTACAGCAGATGGCCTATATAAGATAAATATTGACATGCAGATTTACTGTAGGATCAGCCAGGGTATGACTAAGCTGAAATACCTGAGCAAAGATTTCCTCTGAAACCAGCATTTGTCATTGTCTTTATACTCTGCTGGAAATGGCATCATAAAATATATAACACAGCAGGGTTATTTCCAGGGGAAAATCAGGAATTCTACATCATGAGATGAATTGCATAGAATATGGTTCAAAGTCAATTGGAAACAGTGGAAATCTTTCAACTGGCTGTAAAACGTATGGTCAGGCTGTTACCACACTGTTCCTAGAACTGGAACTCCTGCAGATAAAAATAATTCTATTTTTAGACCATGATGATTCCCAAGAAGTCTTTTCTTCTATTCACTTCTCCACTTGTGCTTCAAAATTCTGGGGAGCAAACTCCCCTATCACCCCCCTTTTTCTGTGTAGATTAAATCCCACTCTGCCCAATTCTCCCACTCCCATCTCAAAACCAAGACCTGTCAGCAGCAGATTTTGGATTTTGGGGGCAGATCTCTGTGCAGCACCACCCAGTGTTTTTCCTTTGGTTTCAGAGGAAGAAGCCCTTGGCTGAAAGCTGGATGCTCCCTGTGCCTTCTTCTCCCCCTTCCTGTAAATCATCACAAGATGTTTTACCCAAAGTTACCAGCTGTGTTTGTGTCTCCAAAGGGGGTGGCTTTCCAGACAGGTCAGTGATGTGAGCTCAGCATTAGGAACACAGTGACTTTTAGGGAGTTTTCTACAAAAAAACCAACCAACCAAACAACAACAACAAAAAAAAAACAAACCCCACAACAACAAAAGAACCCAACCAAAATAAAAGAAAAAAACACACAAAAAAACCCCCCAAAAAACCAAAAAAACCACCCCAAACCCCCCCAAAAAAACCCCCAAAAACCAAAAAACCAAACCAAACCCTGCAAGTCTCCACTTCCTAAACCAAGGGGTCAATTCCCTGCTACAAAAACCCCCCCAAAAAAACCCCCAAAAACCAAAAAACCAAACCAAACCAAAAACCAAAAAACCAAACCAAACCAAACCAAGTGCAAGTCTCCACTTCCTAAACCAAGGGATCAATTCCCTGCTACAGAGCACGGTGCCCAACCCTTTTGGTGGGTTTTGCAGCATGAGCCACAGACCCAGCAGCTGCAATCAGAAGGTTCCTGTGCCTCCAGGCTGGCTCACAGATCCCACAGAGCATGGGCTCTGTAACAGGCACAGTGCCCTCCTTGCCAGCTCCCACCCAGCAGAGCAGCATTTCCCACTTCAGCATCGGCTCCTCGCCCTCCAAAGCTCACAGGTGACACCCTCACCCCAGGGAAGTAAGAGTCACATCTACCCAAATCTGCTAGAGATGCAAAAAAGATCCCCAAATTGTGATTTCTTCCCCTTTCACAGGTAGGGAAAGGCAGTAACTATACATTTAAGGTACACACCTGTCTATCCATTTAGGGTACACACCTATCTGGCCATTTAGGGTACACACCTATCTCTCCATTTAGGATTACAACAAAGCTTTTGCCATCAGTACTTGGATTTCAGACACAATCACCTTTGGGCCTTGCAGCAAAGTGCAAAATCCATGTTTGCAAAGGTTATTTGAACACTTGTGCCACCTGGGAAACCAATTCCAGAAACACATGCCTTGAAAAAATAACCTTTATAGAAAGACAGCTGTGGATGCTCCACATCCACCCCCAGACATTTGGTCAGGCAGCTTAAACCCTGCCAGGCTCCAGCCACCTACTTGTGGCAGCTGTTTTCATCATCACCCAAATATATTCATATTACAGCGGAGGCAGAATACAGAAAAACATGCAGGTCTCCACTTAATAACCAAAGAAATCAGCTCCCTCACTCATCTGGGAGAAGTACCCAGGGGAGACTGGAACAGTCACGTTCCAGCAGCAGATGAGATTGTGTTGTGTGTGTATCCCAAAATAAAGATCATGTGAATGCTCTACCTGGCCAAGAAAATGGAGATAATTAGGGAAGGGATTTTTTTTTTAATGTTGATCTATTGATTAATGTGTTCTGCCCTAGCTTGAAAATGTGCTAAGATGAGGAAGTTGCAGGTGTTTGGGGGCTTTTTTACTTTTGTTTTTCAAAAACCTCACACAAACCAAAGGGCTTCTGCCTGAGCTTCAGGATTTTGTACCCACACTTATAGCAAGCAGATGTTTTTTAACCAATATTGAAGTTGTTCCTCAATTAGGGAGGAAGAAGGGAGGAGGAGAAAGAGGGAAATCTGCATGTGCCTCACACCCAATTTTACCTGCCAGGGCAACAGTGTTTGCCTGAGCAGAGGCAGCTGCTGGTATTATAATTAATAAAACCAAGAAAACCAATTAGAGATTTACCTGTGTTATTATAACCAATAATTCTATTATCAAAGTCTAGAAAAACAAAGTAACAATCATATTTATTTAGTAGATAATGGAATAAGTCTTATTTCACTGTGAAAATACCTTGCTGTCCACAGGTGTGATAAAATTCCTGCTGTAAACTGAGGCCCTTTATGCTGCTCTTTTTGATTTTCCTGCTTGAGTCACCCCACCAGTAAGTTAAAGAGGAAGGTATTTGGGGCAGGGACAGTTTATCTCCCTGCTGTAACACCCCTTTGGGTGCTGATGATAATTCAGCAGGTGGATCAGTGGTATTTTGAGTTTTGCAGATAAGCTTCTTTTATTGGCAAATTCCACGCTTTCTGAGCCCAGACTACCTATTTCTCCTCCCACTTCTGCTTTTGTCTTGATTTTTTGTTTGAAACTTGTTGTCTTTTTAATCTGGGCACTGTACAGAGATCCTGACCTTTGGCTGGAATGGGGAGGCAGAGCACCTGGAACCTTCTGAAGGGAGAAATGCTGGAGGGGAAGGACAACCTCAGGTTCATGATCCATTTGGATGAACCTCTAGCAAAGACATTTCACTGAGTCATCCATCAATGAGGAAAAAAACAACCTAAGAATTCCTGCTGATCATTTTTTCCCTTTCATTTTAGAGAAATATAATGCCTGGTTGGATATAGTCAGCCAAATGTTTTCTGAATTGGGAATCTCCCAACTCTTTTTTTTTTTTTTTTGTTTAATTTAAAGAGCTCTTGGTATTCTTTTCCAGTAAGTCAGCATTACTGCAGTAAACACTGAGCCCTTCATAACCTTGCTGAGTGTGATCCCCTCTGAAAGTCACTCTGCAATCAAATGTACTGGGATTTCATAATAGTAATTTGCCACACTGTCAGAAATAGGCTTATCCTGCTGCTGTCAGGGGTGTCATGTGAACCTCGCCGTGCCTGTGCCCTTCAGATGAGCCAGTGCTGAGCCAGTGCTGCAGCCACCCAGGGGCTCAGGGCGAGGGAAAAAAGGAAAAGCAAGAGAAAATTAACTCCTTAAAGTCCAGTACAGCCTCTGGCTGAAGAGGGGAGCAGAGAGCTCCTGCCTGTGCTGTGGGAACCTCCTTGAACATCAGTAATCTTGGCTGGGTAGAGGAGTTGTATTTTTTTTTTCCAGTTTGCCTGAGATCTCTGAAAATCTGCTCCTGTTGTCTCTTGTTCTACAGAATGTGGCAGATTTGCAACACCACAAGACACACATTTTTTCCCAGTGCCCACAGGCTGTTAGCAGATCTTGACTGACTATTCAGATTTTAAAAATATATTTCCATTGTTTCTTTGCCATTTCACAGATGTTTTTGTAAGTAGTTTCTTAAGCTTTTCCTCTTGAAAGTGTTAGAGATTTGGAATTCCCAAACACAGCTTTATTTATTGAAACAATAGGTAACATTCTTTGAAAGGGGTTCTCACCTGTACTCACACAGCTGAAACTCTGCTCTTCTCAAAAAGTCACACACTCAGCAAACCTTTCAGTCTTTTCTGTGGTTGTCCCAATGAATTAGTGAAAAAAAAAATCTTGTAGCTTAGATTGACCAAAGCAACTTGTATGATAGAAACATGAGAGAATTTTTGCAATGAATGTGTCCCTTACTGATGTGATTGATCTTAAAGATTGTCCAGAAGCCAATTTTTGTTGATTAAAAAGAGAAAAAATATTAGTCTGGTCATTCCATAAATTCTAGCAATAAACATAAACTACCAGCTTAAAACTGCAGGATTGCTCAGACTCTGGATTAGATGCAGGGGGCCTGAAGAGGATCTAAATTGTGGATAAAGCTTTAATCCCCATAGTAGTTCAAGATATTTCTGCAGAGCATGGGGAGGGAAAGGAAGAGGAAAAGGACTCACTAAACCAACACAATCCAAAGCCATTATATTGGAAATGGTCTGATGTCTCTGGTTGTGTTTTTAAAAAGTTTTCTGCACAGGAACTCATATTGTACACGAGATGTGCCTTCAGATCAAAAGATAATGTTAAACTTAAGATTTAGGATCTTTAAACAAACCAAAGGTATTTGGGTGCCTCCAGTTTTTAGCATTTTCCAGGGAGCAGGTGCACAGCACGTTCAGGTCCTGTTCCTCAGGGTGTCTGCAGCTGCACACTCAGAATGTGTCATTACTTTGGAAAGTGTTTGCTCAAGTCTTTTGGTTGCTTTAAAAATTGATTTTTTAAATTGTCTGAGGCACTGATGCCTGTGACTGAATCAGCAACTTAAAATCATCAAATTAATGTCATGGTGCTGACACTCAGAGGGGATGTCTCTTCCAGCAATGAGTAACACTTTTTGTTTCGTTTCAACCTCTCCAGGCTTTTATCTGGAAAGTTCTAATTTCCTAAGTGACTCTGAAAAAGAGACAATAAAGATCATGTCAGGTAATGATTACATCTCCTGGAATAGCTGCATAGCACATCAAGGTGTTTACAGACCTTATTATTTATTATTATTACCTTATTCATTTATTATTGTTACATTACTTATTATTTTTAACCTTATTATTTATTATTATTACCTTATTTGTTTATTCTTATTACATTATTTATTATTTATTATTACCTTATTTACAGACTGAAAATTCATCACAGTTTGGTCCCTGGAAGTCCCAAGCTGCTCCCTGTTGTTTTGGAAAGAGCACAGGTGTGGTTTGGGGTTCTCAGATGGCTTGGAGAAGAAACCATCCCATTGCCCTGGCAGTGCCCAAGGCCAGGCTGGATGGGGCTTGGAGCAGCCTGGGAGAGTGAAAAGTGTCCCTGCCATGGCAGGGGTGGGATGAGATGAGCTTTTAGGGCCCTCCCAGCCCAAATCATTCCATAATTATGTGATAAGAACCTCTTAAAACTACAGTTGCAGTCACTTCCCAGAGCAAAACTGCATGTCAGAAACTGTTCCTTCGCTACTGCAGAAATGGACAGTAATTACAGGTAATTACAGGTAACTTTGGGGGGTTGGGGGTGGGATTGTGCCTGCAAAACACACAGAGTTTCAAATTTGCTTAAAAATATTAAGGAAGATTTGAATACTGTAGCATATATTGGGCAATCTGTTGAAATAGATTTAATTTTTTGTTTCCATTTCTGTTGGCTGTTAAATATATGCAGTTATATTTTACCATTAACATAAATTCTGAAGGACTTAAGGACTTTGTTAGTAAAATTTAGTATTTTTATTACTATTTTTGGAAGTGTTGGAGGGCACAGGGGTGTAGAGAAATAACATGTAGAATAATAGCTGGTCATATTCCACGGACAATCAGCCTGAAATGTAACGCCAGGGCCCTGGACAGAAATTATTCATACCCAGCTCCCACGCAGGGGTATCATTACTGCCTCTCTCAGAGCCAGGAAATCTGCTCTGGTCCACTTTGGTTGTTATAGAAATGCCTTCAACTGCATTGCCCAGTTCTTCTGCTCCTGGGGTTAAATTTATTCAAAAGCCTGTGGCCAGGAGAGAGGGCTGGGCCTGTGTCAGCAAGTCTTTAGAAATGCATTAACAAGTTGCTCCACATTTATAATTAATAGGGACGAAGGAACCCTAGACTGTCACAAAGTCTGTTCTCCATCCCAGCACATCTCTTTTGCCTCTTGATGCTTTCTTTCCTTTTTTAATGTTATTTCTCGAACATTGGAATAATTCACTGTTTATCACTCTTGGAGCATCATATAAGCTACACAAGCATTAATAACCTAATAAAGCTATTTTGCTTCTTGGTTCATCTTTTATACAATGAGCCCCAAGTGTTACAACAGAGCTTAATTAAAAATTAAGCCTCTGTCCAGCTGTGTCGGGCAGGTAAGTAGGATCATATCCATTTTACAGATGGTTAAACACACAATAGAGAGGTTAACTGCTGTGTCCGTGGCTGCTCACTGTGTTACCTGCACTGCTGGCAGTGAGAACCCAGCCCTAAATAAATCACCAGTTTTTGATTGGGCAGCTGGTGCACAAATCAGAGAAATGGTCTTTTCAGTTTCACTAAAAATAGTTTTCTTTTAAGAAATGAGAGACACATAAACTTCGGTCAGCCAAAAAATTCAATTTCATGTGAAAGGAAATCACATGGAACTCTTTTGGTAAGCTTTATGCAGAGCTAAGGTCAGAGAGAAATTAAGAATTTCAGAGAGAAATGTGACATTTTGAAACCACAAGTTGTTTTCTGAGGTGACTCAGCTGGAAATAATTTGTTTCAGTGGTGACCTGGCTGGTACCTGGCAGTGCTTTGAACCCGAGTGCTGAACTGAGGTGCCAGCATTCATGAGCTGCATTTGACACAGTTCATATCCAATCCACAGGGATACAGGAGTTCCTTTTTTCTGAGGACAGGCAGCAGCTGAGCAGACAGACCTCTGCCTGCCTTTGGAGTCCTTTTCCAGCACTGCAGCACCAGCCTCCCCCAGCCCTGCTGGGCACTGGGGAGGGCAGGCTCAGCTCCTTCCTCTTCAGGCTGCTGCAGGAGACAAAGGCTTCTGCAGGGGTTAAAGCCTGAGCTCCTGTTCCTTCCTGCTTTTGGGCCTTCAGGAGGCACATTCCAGGCTCAGTGCAGGGTCTGTGCTGTGCTGGCAGCCTAGAGGGAGAGATCCCTCCCTGCCCAGCTCTGGCTGTGACATGCAGGGAGCATCTCTGTGTGTGGGGAGCATCCCTCTGTGGGGTGTTCATCCCTCTGTGCAGGGAGCATCCCTCTGTGCATCCCTCTGTGCATCCCTCTGTGCTGTGTGCATCTCTCTGTAGGGTGTTCATCCCTCTGTGCAGCCTGCATCCCTCTGTGCATCCCTCTGTGCATCCCTCTGTGCAGTGTTCATCCCTCTGTGCATCCCTTTGTGGGGTGTTCATCCCTCTGTGCAGCGTGCCAGGGGCTTGGAGGGAGGGCAGGAAGGCAGAGAAAACAAATGCAGGACTGTGGGAAGTGGGATTTGATGGAGTGATTAAGTCTGCAGTCCAGCTGGCAGACACAGCAGCTGTTGCTATTACAGCCCTGATAGCATTTCATTTATTTAAAAACCCGATCTGAAAGCTTTAATATCTGATCCATTTTAAATCGCTTCGTTTGAAGGTTGCAGCAGGGGGGATCATCCAGTAAAGAACATGGAATTAAAGACAGACAAGTCTTAGACGTCACTTTATGAGACAAAGCTTCTTAAACTTTTCCATTTAAGATTGGATGTCCCTAATTTTCTAGTGCTGCAATAGAAGGCAGACCAGAATCCTGGAGACTTGACAAAGGCTCCTTTTTGCTAACAGAAGGCAGGTGGAGAGCAATTTCATCACCCAAAAATGATTTCCATTAATGAAGTGAGTGCCCTCACTGACACTGTCCCTTTCTGAGCCATCATGTTAAATAGAAAAATGGACAGTTGCCAAGAAAGTTTAAGAATGAAGTCTCAGGAATTTAAGATGATGGAGACACAGAGCAGGCAAGGAGAGAATTTAATCAGTGTTGTGTCTGGTGCCCCATGTGTGGAGATGACACATGTGAGCTCTGACTCCACGTTCAGGAAGTCAGTTTATTATATTATGATATATATTATATTAAAATACTACATTAAAACTATACTAAAAGAATAGAAAGAAAAGATTAATCAGAAAGCTAGGAAAAAACAAGAATAAAATAAATAACAAAATCTTGTGACTCTCAGAGAGTCTGAGCCAGCCGCATCTGTGATTGGCTTTTAATTAAAAACAACTAATATGCACCAATCACAGCTGCACCTGCTGTATTCTACAGCAGCAGATATTTATTATTTACATTTCTTTCCTGAGGCCCTCAGCTCCTCTGAAGGGAAAAATCCTAGCAAGGGATTTTTCATAAAATATCATAACTACACATCAGGAACTGCAAAGGAAAGCTTGGGGAGGTTGAGTAAGTGCTGGGCTTTCCCTGCTGTCTGTAGATGTGGGCCACAGGCTTCACATCCCTCAGGAGATCACTGTGCCACCCCTCTGTGATTCAGCTGGGAAGCAAAACTGCTCCAGTTTGGTGCCTGAGCTCAGTCACACACAGCCCTGGAGCCAGCAGCACGAGGAACTGCACTCCCCGAGCTGGGTTACAATCCTGCTGGAGCCTGGTGGGAGGAGATGACTCACTGTTTGTTCTGCAGGGCTACAAGGAGACACCTTGAAGCAGAAAATGGCTTTGGAGTGCCAGCTTGCCTCCCAGAGCAGATGGCTGGGCTAGGCTGAGGTTAAAGATGTTCATTATAAATCCATCATCAAACTAGGGCACGATGGACAGTGATGACAGACAGTGACACCTTCTGTGCCACTCAGGGCTGCAGTGGAGCTCTGGGGAGCTGCTCAGATTCTTTCACAGAGCAGAGAGCCCTGGATCCCGAGCACAGCTGGAAAAGCTCTGTGGCTTCTGCACTCTCTAAATAATGCTGCCTACCACTCTAAATAAAATTAGGATTCGACCCCACAAACGCAGGTAACTCCCATGCACTCAGATCACCAGGACAAAAGAGCCACACAGAGTTATTGTCCTTCTTTTTGTATGAGAATGTAGAGAACAAACACTCCCACCCCACAGCTGCAGCGTTCCCACTGCCCAGGCAGTTTCCTCATCAGGAAACCAGGGCAGAACAGCAGTGAAGGGGATGGAGCTGCACCACTCCTTACCAGATGGGATCCAAAATCATTTAACAGTGAAATCAGGATTGAAGCCAGCTGCAATTTCTTTTGTCACAACATACTCAGGTCAAACAGAAAGCAATTCCCTACTTTGGTGCACTCACAGTCTCTCACCCCACCCAGTACTCTGTGGTGGATAATCTGCATCCCATACCCCAAACCTCAGGGAATCAGCCTGGATGGGATACTTTCCTCAAAAACAATAACCAGCTTCTCAGCCTGATGACTTCTGTTCCCTCAAGGAATAATAAAAATTAAACATTAAGTCTGTAGTCACTTCCCTGCCATCCAGTGTAATATTATTGAATTTATGGTTCAAATACTTTCTGCTTTCATTTATAACCCTATATTGTGGGGTTTATATTAATTTGATTGCTAAAAAAGCCATTCTGGACTGAAAAATCCCTAAAGCAGCTTTTTTCTCCAATTTTTGTTTTAAAGAGAACTCTGCCCACACAGGTTCTTCCCACAGCTGAAAGACAAGTCCAGTTTTTGTCACTTCTCTATATGCCAGGCTGAATTTCAGCTGTCAATGTGCAATGGGTCACTCTCTACTCCTTGTCTGAGGTAGGCAAGCACTGTGGTCCTCTGTAGGATCCTCCAGAATCACCCCTTTGACATATCCCAGTGCATTTTTGTGCTGCTGTAAAACCTGACCCATTAATGTTCATGTCTGAGCAGGAGCTGCCTCAGGAAGATGGTGGCTCACTGGGGATGAAATGCTGGGTTTGGACAGTTGTTTTAGCTGATCTTTATTTTAATATTTTGTGGATTAGGGCTTTTTAAAACCCGTGTGCACACTTCTAAAAGTCAGACTGTCTCAATGACATCATGCAGATTTGCCTTTTTGCCCAGGTTTTGGATCCTCACACATACCAAGCTCGAGCATTTCATCAAGGAGACATATCTGCAGGCAATGTGGCAGCTGCTTCCTGGCTCCTGGAGCCTGCAAGGCTTTATTTGGGTCATGCAGAGTGTCTTTCCTTCCCCTTGAAGCAGGTAAAATGTCTGCTTGCTTCTGACAGTGAGAGAGAGCACCATGAAAGTGAAGCTATTTTAGAAGGGAAATTGTAAATGAAGAACTTTGCACAGTACATTTCTAATCACCTACAGGCAGTGCTGCTGGAGTGAAGGGAAGCTAAATTCAGCTCTCACTTGGCACCACTGAAACTGCTCTGATCCTAATGTGGGTCACTGCAGCCCGAGCAGGGAGTGCAGGCTCATCCCATCCCAGCCATGGAAATATCCCTGCACAGGAACACTCCCCAAAACTGGAGAGGGGATTTGTGGCATTCACATTCTCTGAAAAAATCCCTTCACCCAGGATTTTTCTCCTGGGAAGCTGAGAAGCCTCAGAGAAAAGGAAAACAATTCTTATCTCATTTGCTTCTCCTGTGTTGTGCTCATGTGGAATGTGTTCGCAGATTGTTCACCCACAGGTGATTGTTTCATTGCATTCTGCTGTGAGTTGTTTTCACTCTTTGGCCAATCAGTGCCAGGCTGTGTCAGCCTGGAAATAGTCACTCTGGAAATAGTCACAAGTTTCATTATTATCTTTTTAGCATTCAGTAAGTATCCTTTCTGTATTCTTTAGTATAGTATAGTATTTTTTAAATATAATATAGTATTATGAAATAATAAATTAGCCTTCTGAGAACACGGAGTCAGATTCATCATTCCTTCCTTCACCAGGGCACCCTGCAAACACAATAGGGATTAGCTCTGTGTTACACCTTTGTGGAGCTAAAACTGCAAGTCCAGTACATCTATTGATAATAAAACTGGCTTTCAAAGTTTTGCAGGGGATCATTATGGTGATCACTAGTTCTGGCAATATTCCAGCAGGAGAGTGTTTTGCTCTCAAGATTCTGTAAAATTAGGAAAATCCCGCTTAGAACTAAATCTAAGTTCTGTCTCACTTACTAGCAATCAGAATTATGCAAAATCAATATTAATAGTTGGCAACTGCTAGTGCTTACAATGTATCAATATTACGTACTGGAGGTGTTCAATAGTTCTGAAATGTACATTACTTATAGGGAAAAACAGAATTTAAAAATATCATTAAACTTTCTGATCCAGAAAAAACCCTAGACTGCAAAATCACTTTGGTGTGATGGAGTATCCAGAATAGCAGCTTCCCAAATAAAGCTTTGCCAAGCCCTGCTCTCCAGCTTGTGTTGTGTGGGTGTCAGCTTGGTGTGCTCCTCGCTGCTCGGGGGGTGCCACGTCCCAAACAGAACCAGAGCTTGCAGGGCTTTGTGTTGGGTTCAGCAAAAAGCTACAAACTATAAACAAATTTACATTTCCACCGCAGTAGGGTGAACCTGCAAGTGAGAGCAGAGCCCAGTCAAAACAGCTGAGTTTGGGACATGACCTGTGCAAAATTCCTGAGCCTTCCAGGCTGATGACACAAAGCCATGAATTCATTACCAAGGGCAGGGCAGATGTTTGCTGAAACATCCACTCCTGGGAAGTTTAGTAGGACAAATCATTTTGCTAAGGGGTTGTGAGTTTTGAGTCCATAATAAGTGTGACCCAGTTTCCTGCTCCATGACTGAACAATTTGCACGGCTCTAAATATAAAACTGTTGATAACAGATCCGTATTTGTGGGGAAGGTAGGTGGCTGAGGAGCTGCACTGGCAACATGTGTTTCCAACCAAAAAACCTCCCTTAGAAAAGGTGAATCAGGCACAGTTTTTATCCTTTTTCATTCCCACATACAAATAAACATCAAATCCCAGGTTGAAATTATAAATATATTTGTGTTGTTAATAATCATGGCACTACACAGTGAAAATCATGTCATTTCATTTTTCTTGAAGGAATTGTATCAGAATAAGACAGTATTGATACAGAATAGCCTCTCACTCTCCTGCTTAATTCTGTCTCAGTGTTGTTTTCAGAAGTAATAATCCCACCAATGCAAGCAGTGAGTGCATTGGATAATCTGAAACTCTTCCCTGCTGGCTGGGACCTCAGCGTGGGGCACACCCAGAGCGAGCCCTGTCAGCCCAGGGAGCAACTGCAGAGCTGCCAGGGCAGCCCCACTGCCCCAGGATGGACGGACAGGGCTGATCCCAGGACAGACGGACAGAGCTGATCCCATAGACAGTCCCCAGGACAGCTGGACAGGGCAGATCCCCAGGATCTGGACAGGACAGTCGGACAGGGCTGATCACAGGACAGATGGACAGGGCAGATCTCAGGGACAGCTGGTCAGGGCAGGTCCCAGGGACAGCCAGACAGGGCAGACCCCACGGACAGCCCCCAGGACAGATGGACAGGGCAGATCCCAAGGACAGGTGGACGGGACAGCCCCCAGGACAGTCAGACAGGGTAGATCCCAAGGACAGCCAGACAGGGCTGATCCCCAGGACAGTCGGACAGGGCAGACAGACAGGACTGATCCCAGGGACAGCCCCCAGGACAGTCGGACAGGGCAGATCCCAAGGACAGGTGGACAGGACAGTCCCCAGGACAGCTGGACAGGGCAGATCCCAGGACAGCCCCCAGGACAGACAGACAGGGCAGATCCCAGGACAGCCCTGGGGCACAGCTCTGCCCCTGCAGCCCCAAAGCTCTTCAGGGGATCAGGGCTGGTGTGGTGGTCACGCTGTAGGTAGCTGAGGCACGGACAGACTGTGGTTCACTGAAGGTTTTCCAGCTGATCCCTGCTGGCTGGGATCCCCAGGATGCTGAGGAAGGCTGGACTCTGGCACCCCAGCCACTCAGGGTGACTCCCTCCCACTGAGCAAGGCAGTATTTTGAACAAAGAGTGCTTTTCAAAAGAAATAATAGCATTTACAGTAGTTAAACAAATGCTACTTTTTATCAGCTCTAATTACTTTATAATAGCATACAGTCCTTAGCTTGCTTATTACTATGTTGTTCATTAATTTAAGCCCTCACAGCTACTCTAGATAACAATTTAAATACACAGAGCTTTAAAAAAATATTTCCATTTCAAATATTTTAAAAATATACTTATCCTAAAAAGCTGTCCAGCACTATTCCAAAAATCTCTTGTAATAAATGTCTTTTTAAATTTTAACAAAAATATCTACCATCATATAGAAGAGCTCAAGTTTTGACAAATCTATAATACAGTCAGAAATATGTTGGGCCAGATTTCACTTTTGTTTACACAGTTGCCAATTTGGATCATGGTCTTCATCTCATTTGGGTTATTCCAGTATAACCAGGAGCAGAATATAGCCCTTAGTGCTTTAAAATAGCTAAATGGACTGGATGCTGCAACAGTTACTGGTGCCAAGCCTTATGGGGAGGGAAATCCTTTACTTCACTGCATCTAAAATTGCAAAAGGATGTTAAATTTAGTATTTGTGCCATGACCAAAGAAGTGCCAGGCATCTGCAGTGGATGACTCAGATCCAGAATCATATTCACTTACAGAAATAATTTTTTTTTTTTGCTGAATGGTGCCTGCAATTGCTGTCATTAAATGGAGGATGAATGTTTCTGGAGAACTTTTGTAGGGGGGAAATGCCAACCTTCCTCTCATGCTTTCTACAATTCTAGGAATCATTTTAGTTGCATTTTGTGTGAGTTTTAATAGAATCTCCCAGTACTTAGATCTAGGAAGGATACTATTTTGAATTTCTTCTGTATTTTCAACCTGAAATAGGTCCATTCATCCAGTCATTTTCAAAGTGTATCTAGAACAAGTTTCAAGCACTTATGAAAACCTGCATTTCATCAGGACAGTCTGGAAACTCATCTTTTAAAACACTGGAAATTTTTTTTTTGGCTTTCCCCCCCTTTTTCCTTCAATCTTCAAGCTTAAATGCAGTGTTTGGTTAAGGACCATGGAAATCAACCTGGTGTGATTGCAGCAGGGTACATGTGCAAGAAGAGGTGACAGTCCCAGGTCTGCCATTCCTGCCTGTGACCAGCAGTGGCTAGAGGAGATCCTTACACATTGTGAGCTTATGTTTAAAGCTTTCACTCTACTTTTTTTTTCACTCATTGACTTTGGCTGATGATCTGGTAACTGATAAACCCAGGAAACTTAAGGATTTCGACTGAGTTCAGTCCTCACAGTCATCTTCGTCTTCATCATCATCCTTGCTGGGAGCACACCTTTGGAAGCAGTGCACCAGGGTGGCCAGGAAGAAGCTGGAGAGAATCGCAGCGATGGACACGGCGACTCCAGAGAAGATGATGATGAAAAGGTCTGTCAATGACAAACTGAATTTGCATTCACTGAAGCTGACCTCAGATAACTCGTTCAGAAAGATCCTCCTGTTTTCCACGGGCAGGGAACACTGGATTTCATGGAGACCTGCAAGGAAGAGGAAAGGGAAACAAATCAGCTGAATATTGATGAGTTCTTCTGTTCTTCTGGGTCAGAGATTGAATGGCTGAAGAAAAGTTTTAGGGTTAATTCCAGGTTTACAAAATTGTACAATATTCAGGGAAAAATGGAACAAAACCTGTCACTATCCAAAAGCCATTACATAGCCCCTTTGAGCAGCTCCTGGAAATTAAATTATTTCATCTGCAGCCTTCCAGGGATCAGGTGTGATCTAGAACCATGATTTGAAGGAATTAAAAAAGTGAATGTTGAACCCCTGAACCTGGAGACCTGAAAGCAATTCCCAACTGTTCCATCTGAACACAAAGTGACTCCAAAACAGGGTAAGAGGGATACTGAAGTTCCTTCCACACCCTTCTACATTACTTTTTTCCATGTAGTTCCAAACTAGAGTCGTTTTATTTTTCTGGTCAAACAAGAGTTTGGGTTTAATGGATGCTTGTTTGTCTGTGACCTGCTTCTCCTTTTCTCTCTGTCTGCCCTGAGGCCATGCAGACTGACAGATATTGTTCCTCCCTGCATTACTGGAGAATGCCAAGAGCTGGGTTCTTTGTAGTGAAAGCAAAAACCCCCAATTTAAGAAGGGGTGAGAATACAGCTGGATCCTGGATGGTAAAAGCACACAGTTCACTGCATGTGCCCAGCTCCCTCTTCATGGAGGACATCAGGAGAGGGATTTCCAGGGCTAGAATGGAGCCCATACTGAAGTGAATAAAGTCTGTAGAGCTGCTGGCAAGGCAGTGTTTGTCTCACTATTAAGGACATGAATGTGAAGGGGAAATGCAAGAATTGTGTGTATGAATGTAAAGGGAAAATGCAAGAATTGTGTGTTAATGATTCGAGATCTGCTGCAGAGTTACTTGATCCAGTTCCTCTCTGCTGCTGATCCTGGGGTGTTCTCTCTGGTTTGGGCTCTGCCTTGCTGCTTGCACACAGAGAACATGGCATTTCCATCCCACAGGCCTGCCACAGAACCATGATGTCACTTTAAACAAGGAATGGTGATGATAAGATTCCCTCTGCATTTGTGAATCACAGCTTTCCCGTGGCTGGATAAGTGTGGCATGTGATGTTTTACTGTTAAACCCGGGCTGCCCTGACTGATAGTCTGGATCCAGCCCAGCCCAGCTGTTGTGCTGATTTGAGGAGTTTTAGTTAATTCCACTGTGGAACCAATTATCACCCTGACCTACTTGACCTTGTGATGACGACTGTATTAAATTTTCATCCCTAAAAGCTATCCTGTATCTGTCATGTTTGCCTGAAGTTCTGTGGCTTTCCTCCATTTATTTTATTTCCCTCTTTCTCCTGCTGCTCTGACTGAAAATGTCCTGAGAGCTGCCCAGCAGTGCCAGTAGGGCCTGGCCAAGGCTCAGCAGGCACACTGCTGCCCAAATCATGGCTGATTTGATTTTGGTGTTCCTGAGCCTGGCGTGCCCTGGCCGTGCACAGCAAATGGGAACAAACACAACTGTGGCCACATTTCTCTTCACAGAGAAGAGAAAGGCACAATTTCCCAAGGATATTTCTGGGATTCGTATTCTCTGAACTTCAGAGGAAGAAAAGTAATTCTTATCTGAATTGCTGCTCCTCTTCACAGAGAAAAGCAAGGCACAATTTCCCAAGAATATTTCTGTGTTTCACATTCTCTGAACCTCACAGAAAGAAAAAACAGTTCTTATCTCAATTGCTGCTCGTCTTGTTGTGGACAAGTAGAATGCATTGTGGAAGGTTGTTTACCTAAGGGGAATTGGTAATTGGATTTGGATGTGAGTGTTTTGATTCACTGACCAGTTAAATCCAGGTGTGTGTGTCAGGACTGTCAGCTGACAGTCATGAGATGCTGTGCAGTGGAGATGAGTTGGGTGCTTGTGCAGATTCAGTTTAGATGTAGTGTAATATAGTATAGAATAATACAGTATAATAAAGTAATTATTAGCCTTCTGATATCCATGGAGTCAGATGCATCACTTTCTCCCACACGTCGGGGTTGCCCTGCCTTTACTGTGCACAACTTGCTCTGAGATCTGTGAAACCTCCTGTCATTGGAACTGATCTGGAAGAGAAAGCAGCTGCGTGGTTTCAAACATCCTCTGAGACTTCTGGAATTCTGACCTGTCGCCATCATACTTTCTGAAAAATCCCTTTGCCCAGGATTCTTCTCCTGGGAAGCTGAGAAGCCTCAGAGAAAAATGAAAACAATAATTATCTGATTTGCTTGTCCTGTGTTTTGCTGCTTTGGAATGTGGTTTGGACATTGTTTACCAACAGGTGATTGTTTCATTGGTTTCACGTGAATTCTTTTGGCTCATTGGCCCATCAGGGCCAAGCTGTGTTGGACTCTGGAAAGAGTCACGAGTTTTCATTGTATCTTTTAGCATTCTGTCTGTATCCTTTCTGTATTCTTTAGTGTAGTTTAGTATAGTTGAGTATAGTATTCTTTAATTATTTTTCAGTAAATAAATATAATTCTGACAGTAATCAAAGCAGTTGCATGAGTGCGACATACTGCAAATTCATTTGAAGAGGAAATTCCTTGCTAATATGAAAAGATCACTGCAGCAATTTGGCAGGAAAACCTGTACCAAGTGAATACAGCACCTACACAAATTCCATTTCACTTGTAGCAAGCACAAAAAAACCCAAGGTTTTTTTTTTGTACAACTGTCTTTCTGTAAAAGAAATCAGTCTTACACAGGTTGAGACCTCCTGAGAACTGCTGTTTTCAGAGCATCTGAGTCAAGCTCCTCAAAAAAAAAGGGCACAGGTGACCATAAGCAACTCTACCTTTTACAATTTCAGTCCAGCTGAAACATAAATTCTCAACTGGCAGCATTTAAAATATTTCTGTGCTGGAGTGATGGGATGGAATATCAGATCTGGATAAGGGAGGAAATAAAAAGAGAATATATTAAAAAATAAAGAGAGCAAAGAACACTCCAAAAGAAAACTCTTGTCCTGAGCATTTCTACATGCTACAGTCCTTGGCTTGAGAGAAAACTTGCCATGGTAACATTTGCCCAGGATCCCAGACATGGAAAGGAGCTCACTCCTTCATTCCCAGCAGCATGGATCATTCCCTCTGCCGTGGATCAGAGCTGACCCTGGGCACTGTGAGCTCTATTCCTCTTTCCCTGATGCTTTCACTTTGCTTCAAAACACACAGAATGCAAACAGCAAAGGACCTGCAGCACACCAAGGCACTTGGAGGATATTCCTTGGTATGAGAATCAGTGTACTGTGAGGATTTTGAGACTCATTATACAATAAGGAGAAATAAAGATGCTCCTCTCCATGTAGCCATGGGTACTGGAATCTAGGTCATGTTCTCAAACCAAAGAGATAAGATGGGAATTTGCTGCTTGCTTTATTCTGTGGCAGCCCAACAGGCTTCTGTGGCCTCGAGTTTTTAGAGAATTGTTAGTGTTTGGAATAACAGATGCCAACAGATGAAATACAGCAACACAGACCAGGGGGCAGGGCTGGGGGCTCACTGGGGAGCTTCAGCCACACTTTGTGTGCCCCACCTCTTCCAAAAGACAGGAGAGAGCTGAGCTCTCCTACCCACACACAGGCAGCCCCCAAAGCTGTGCTGGAGCAGCCAGGGCAGGCTGCAGAGCTGGGTGGAAGCACAGGACAGTGACTGAGGGAAAGGATTGTAGGGCAGTGATGAGGGAAGGGAATGTTGGTCAGTTCTGTTGCGTGGATGTTTCTCTTCACTGAGTCGTGGCACTGTTGAAAAACCCAGCACAGCCAAACAGAAGCTTTTGAATTTAGAACAACCTGTTCATTTGGTACAGTCAACAGTAAGAGCAGCAGTTCTGTCTCTGGTGGCACAAGGAATTTCTCCTTCTAAAGCTGATGCAGTGGTTGTTGCACCAGAGCTTCCAACTCTTCACCTGAAAATACCATCACTTGCAGAAAACACACTTGCTCAAGATGAGAAATGGACAAACCCATTTCATCTGCTTCCTTCCACAGACACAGCCCTGGCTTTGCATTATTGACAAGTAGGCTGTTCTTGTGGCAGAGGAGCCCTGATGCTCTGTACCCCTCGTGTCCTGTTCCATCAGTGCCAGCAATAGATCCATCTTTGTTCTTTCCTTGGGCAGGAAGTGATTCCAGGGCATTAAACACCCTCTGCATGAACAATGAGCTACAGAATGGTTTCTAGAAGGTGATCAGTATGAATTATGGGGTGTAGGTTTTTCCTTTGTGTGGCTCTGTTGCATCTAGACTGGCTCAAAGAAATCCCTGTCCCCACACACAACCTCTCAAGGACAGGAGGTAACATTTAACCTTAGAGCTCTGCTTTCTCACACTTTTACTTCAATGGTATTAATTTTTATCCTTTGTTTGTGGGGTTTCCTGTATTTTTTAAAATATTTATTCTATAGAATGTATTCCTTTAAAAGACCAGCCGGGATTCTTGTAAAGGGCATCTCAAAGCAGCTTGGTATTTAGTGCTTGGCTGCAGCAAGAGAGCCTTTGATGACAGTTATATATATCCACCTCATTGCTCCCACATCATATTCAAGGAGTGGCTTCTTCATCCCAAACAAAACTGTAAATGAAATAACAAGTGTGAGTGTGCTATAAATACACAGCTTGGGTTATTTTGGTCAGGGCCATCCCATTATCTGTAATGACTCCAGCTGTCCCAAGGACAATGTCACACACCCTGCATCCTTCTGCTATGTCATCAAAAGGAGCAGATGCATTGCACTGGTGCTGATTGCTTTGAGGTGCCAGGCAAGGCACAGGTGCTGGATTCTGCACAGGCTTGTCTCAACTCTGGGAAAATAAGGATGGAAATACAGGTAGGTACCCTGAGGAATAGATTGTCTAAGTAACATGGGGAGTGTGAAAATGCTGGAATTCCAGAATCACAATGTTAAAAGGAGAGGTAAGGTTTTTAAAAAGAAGGAAAAAAAAAAGTGTATTCATAAAGAAGTGATGCAGGAGGGTTCCAGGTAGAGTTATTTCAATGAAATTCCCAAATAGGTGTCAGAACAATATGACTTTGAACAACTTATATTGGAGGAGGACAACTCCACCAAGTCCAGCACTTAAACCCTGCCAATAAATCACAGGCAATTAAGCTGCTGCTAGATCCTAAAAACCACTTTTCTGTTCAGGACTATGCCCAGGCTGAAATCTTTCCTTGTAAAACTGAACCTCCTAGAAAATGGAAGCAGCCCAAAACCTGTCTGCATGCAAATAATGAATAATTTCCTTGCAAATTACTGAAAAGAGACAAACAACGCTGTAATGCCCCAAAGCTATAACTGGGCTGATCTCACCATCTCAAAACCCCCACAAAAACCCAGAGGCCCTGCTTCATCTGAACCCTGCTGGACTTTGCAGCCATGACCCAGCCACGTTTCCCCCAGGTTCCTGTGCTCAGGAGTTTTTAAACCATGGACACTGCTGCTCCTGGCTGGGCCAGGGCTTTTCCCTGGGTGTATTGACTGCTGCCCTGCTGCACTCTGAGTTTTGGCTCATACTCCTCCAGCTACAGACATCAAGGGCATCACTTTCTCCAGGTCCACTTGACCCTGTTTTGAAGGACTCCTTGTGTCTTTCTGTCTCTGCTTATCTCTAATCCCTATGCTAAACATATTTTTGACTGGAGAACTTCTGGAACTCATTATCATTTCAATGTTATGGTCTGTCTGTTAGCAGACAGAGGTTGCCCAGCTATAACTTTGGATGCTGTGTTAAAAAAAAAGAAATTTAAAAAAAAATAGAAGGAGCCACAATACTTTTGGGGTCTTTTAGAGTTCACAAAAAGCAGGTACCAGGACAAAGAGCTTCCTGCCATTTAGCAGTGGACAGCAGGATGAGACAATGCAAAGGCACACTGGGACATGCATTGGGATGTATGGAAACACATCCACAGAAACATCTGAAACCATAAATGTTTCAATGAGCTGCATGCACACATGTTCACTACTATGGATACAGTAAATATAACAGCACAACAATAGGCTTTTTATTTTAGGGTAAAATTGGCATTTGCCCTTTTGGGTGGGATTTAGCTGTTCCCTCGTGTTGCTGAATGTAGTTGACACAGATTTGAAATGTTTAAATGTGGCATGTTGTTTCTTGTGTGGTATTTTGCTCCCAGCTATGGTTTGCCTTGGTCTCCTTAAACACTGTCACAAATGTATTAGATGTATTAATAAGCAATGAGAGAGGCATTGCCTCTGAAGTGAGATGAGATTTCATTGAAAATAGCCTTGAGCCATCAGAACAGTAAAGCTTAAAAAACTTGAAGCCTAGATTTAGATCCCTAAATAAAACTTTTATGGCCAAGTGCCCTAAAGATTTGCAGAACAGCTTTGGAGGGTACTTAGCAGTTTTTCTCAATGTCTAAACATGAAGTTCAACATTAGGTGTTCACATCTGCAAGTGCTGTCCTCACTTCTTCAAATCTGTGAAAGATGGAAGTACTCCAAATAACCTTAGGATGGAAGAAACAGAGTGAAAAGCCAGTGGCAGTCAGATCGTTTTACTGAAAATGTCTGGGAGATCAAATTATATATTTATATATGTATATATAGAAACAGATTTGATGTGCTTGTTAAGGAATATAATTTCTGTGAGGCGTTTCTGCTTGAGCAGGATAAAAAGCTGCTGAATGTGTGAAATGTCTTAGGGCTTTGAATGCCTTTCCAGACACACAGATCTTCTGTTCTGTCCTGGTGGAGTGGGAGCATGTGCATGATACTGGGGGAGAGCTGATGGTTGCAATGGACAGAACAGCCTGTCCTTGCTAGCTGCAGCTCACTCAGGTTCTATATTGGTACATGGAGTTAAGGAGCCTTCTCTCCACAGCAGATGAGCAAATAAGTGCTAATAAAGACTGATAAGTCAAGAGAACTTGTAGAACTCTCAGTTTCCTTGCTGACTGTTGGTTGAAATGTTAAACAAAACCTGTCCTCTCGTGTCATTTTGATGCTTTGTTTTGAAGAAAATATTTAACATTTTCTGTAAACTCATTAAAAGACTGGATTAGTGAAATGAGAGGTTGTTTAATTTATAGAATAAGTTATGCAGTAGATCTCAGATTGGAATGGGATCACAGAAGGAGCCAAGAAGCAAGAGATGGTAACCTCATGGCACGGAATGTCTGAGCAAGCATAGAAAAATCATTCCTTGCTCCTGGGTCTAGAAGGGTCTGGAGGGTAACTCCTGAGGGAGCTGGGAAGGGGCTCAGCTGGAGAAAAGGAGGCTCAGGGGGTCTCTTTTGGCTCTGCACAGCTCCTGACAGGAGGGGACAGCCGGGGGGGTCGGGCCCTGCTCCAGTGAACAGGGACAGGAGCAGAGGTAACAGCTCAGGCTGGCCCAGGGCAGGCTCAGGGTGGACACCAGGAGGAATTTCCCCATGGAAAGGGGGATCAGGCCTTGGCACTGCCCAGAGAGCGTTGGAGTGCCCATCCCTGCAGGTGCACAAGGAAGGGCTGGAGGTGGCACTCACTGGGCTGGGGACAAGGTGGGCATCGGGCACAGCTGGGACCCAATGGCCTTAGGGGTCCTTTCCAGCCTCAAGGATTATATTTTATGATTCACTTCTGAATCTGTCTTTTAGGACTGAATTCAGTCTGAATTTCCTGCTTACAGCCTCATTGTCACCTGCTCTTGGTTTTCTTCCTATCTACTCTACCTGCCATCCTCCTCCCCTGGTCTTTTGCCTTATCTAGAAATTTGCCACTTCACCAGAATTTAGTTCTCCATCCATTCCAAAGAGGTCTTGAAAACTGCAGAAGCCTTTCAGGTAGCTAAACAGCTTCTGTGTCAGTACTGACACTACAACCCTGTTGGAATATCCCAGAATTGTGTAGCCCCCATCCACAGCTTTCTAAAATGGAGCAAAAATTGATCAAATGAGCCCTGAGCACCAGACCTCACCTCAACTGTGCCTACTTCAATTTCAGACACTCAGAACACCTATTTTATTTATCACAGCACAAATCTATTTGGAATTCTGTCTCTGGCCACTTCTGAAAAAGTTTTTAAAATCTTCCTGGAAATACAAATGTGCAAAGGCTACCCAGAAAAATGCTCAGTCTAAACCTTTGCTAAAAGTCTTTCTAATACTGTTTTTATAGAGAGCAACAAAATTTTCAATTCCGGCAATGGGTAGTGGGGAACTTAAATAACTAAACAAATAAATTAACTAATCCCAGAAACTGTATATAACTTCCCAAACTTAAGGGGAAGAAAGGAAGTAAAAAACAAAACAAGGGCAAGATGACTGAAAGGAGACACTACAGTCACACTCCAAGGAATACTTAAGTGCTAATTAAAAGTATGTTAAACATGCATTAGTCATTAGCAAACAAGGTCGAAGGCCCAGCTGCCCAAAGCATGTTCACAGAAAATAAAAATCAACAACAGGAATGTCAGCAAAGCCCTTCAATGTGGCCACTGCAGATTACTTGTGTTGCTTTGCTACAGGCATTTATCTGAATCCAGCCCTTTCATCCTGATGGGATCCTCAGAGGGACTCAAGAAATGTCTTTTGCACTAATTTTAAACAAGAAGTTTCAGCAAAAATTTATTCCATCAAAGCCCTTTGTGTTTAAACACTGAAAGGGAAGGTTCATAACCCTCTGGTCTGTCATCTGCACCAGTGACAATCTTGTGCTGGCTGAGCCCTGAGTTTCAAACAGCATTACTAAAAGGACTAGGTTAAAGATGAGGAAATAAAGAAAAGGGCAATTTTAGCCAAGATAAATGTGATGAACAGCAAGCTCTGAAAGCAGAAGCCTGGCCAATAGGAGAAGTTGCTGAGTTTATTTTTGTAGACCAACTTAGGCATTTGTTCTTTCAAGGTATTTTTTTGTTCTATGAGTTTTCATGGCCCCATGGAGTAAAACCTTCTATGAAAGTTCTCATACTTGTCTTTTTAGGGATAAAGATCTTACAGCAACTCCTCTACTTAAAAAAATATCCCAAATTCTTAATATCCATTCTCCTGCTGATCTGAAGGCATCAATATGTACTATTTCCACCATTCAGATGTAATAAATGCCTACACAACCAAACATCCTTCCACAGAAAATCTTTCTAAGTGTTGTACTTAACCATTTGACCAGCAGCAAACACTTTGTCTTCTCCAGGGAAAAAAACTTTTCTATATTTTCCACTTATCACCATTCCACTGTTCTTCACAGTTCCTTTGCCTTCTTTTACTGTGCTCACTAATTAGTTTTTAATCAATTACTAACTAAATCAGAGGGGGAAATTGTAGTTTTGTTTTGCAGCAAGAAGAAAATGCTGGATTTAATATCTCTTTATGGTAAAAAAAAAAAGTGTTTGCTATTTTAAAGTGCTAGCTTTAATCACAAAATTTTAGTGCTGTTTTTTAATAAGTCTGCCTAAAAATTTGCCAGGATGAGGGTATCATCTAGGGAGGGTATTCACCTAATGCCAGTTAAGGCATTTAAATTAAATTTAATATAATTTATTGTAATATATAGAATTCATTTAAATGTAATAAAATTTATTTAAAATTTAGGCTAGATGAATAAATGCTGAAATCTGTAAAATTATTGAAACCCCAGCTGTTTGTGTGAAGCAACAGGTTGGATGAGCAGAGGCAGCTCAGCTGGGCAGAGCCTTTGCAGCCTTTTCCAGCTGGGCAGGCAGGTCAGCAGAAGTCAGAACTTTACAAGCCATTTCTGGTACTGTGCCAGCAGGAAAATGGAGCCTCCTGCAAAACTAATGAGTTGAAGCACAGCTTTTGTTCCTGTCACCGAGTCCTCCAGAAACCTTAATTACAGAGGGATGGAGCTTCAGGATCAATTATCCAGATTTCAGTTCACAGGGACAAAACTGCCCCTTTTGAATCAGCTTGGTGTTTCCTTTGGAAAAGCCAAGGGCAGCTGGGGCTGCTGAGCTCCCTGCAGTGCTGCAGTGGAGGTGGAGCAGGGCCTGGGCTTGGGGAATGGCTCAGCTGCTGAGGGGCTTCCCTCAGGCAGGCACATCCTACTACTCCAGGTGTCATTCTGTGAAAAGTGCATGTTACATGGCTCTACACAGATATTTACTATATGTACTATGTTGTATTGATTACGTGCTGTATTAACATTTTAATAGTATGGGAAATGTAGTTTGGTAGTTAAAACGTAACTTTTGTAGTTAAAACAAACTGTGTATGTGGGATATTTTTTTAAAGAAAGGAATGAGGTACTCGCACCAGAGAGCAGCCACAGGACACCTAAATCTTTCAGAGAAAGAGAATTTATTGCTCTCTTATCAGACAAAACTAACTTCCTCCCACCTCACTCAGCCCTGAAGATGCTGTTAGGATTCAGAGGAAGAAGTCAGCACTGACCAGACAGAATCCTTTCTTTGAATGGAGTTTATGCACCATGGATGAGCTGTATGAATATGCAACAGGCTATTGCTTTGAAGGGTTAATCCTCTGTTAATGTGGGTCCTTTTCTGGGCTTATTTTGCCCACAAAGAGGACTGTCCCAATCTCTTTGTTTTTATTGTCTCATATTGTCCCAATCCTAATTGTTCAAATTTTTATTTCTCTAATTATATTACTCTTTTTACAACCATTTTATTACTATTAAACTTCTAAAATTTTAAAAAACAAGTGATTGGCATTTTTCACAATTCAAGGTGAGGAACCCAAAGGAATGCCCAGAGCCCAAATCTGTCTGCAAATGTCCTTCTCCCAGTGCAACACAAACTCCTGAGCTGCTGCACAATTCCAAAGCAGAAGAAGCCAAGATATTTTCTTGGGCCCTGGAAAAGCATCCCTGTCTTTCCTCCTGTATTTCCAGACAGAAATCCTGCTGCCCTACTTCGCCTACTGTGTTTGCTGCAAGAATCCTTTATCCCAGCCTTACAGAACTCCCAGGAGCAGCCAGGGAGTCTGAATGCTCAGGGTTTATTGAGCTGCCCTTCCCACTGTTCCAGGAAAGGCCAGACAAGCGTGGGCTTGGATAAGTATAAGCAGACCAGCAACACTAATTCCATCAGTTCCTCATGGGAAGCATGTTGTGACATCATTAAAAACTGGAAACGGGGTGTAAAATGCTATCAAATCATAATTCTAATAATTTAACTCTGGCTTTCCAAAAGTTGTTGTGCAAGGCACGCAACTGTGGCCATGTATTTCAAAAAGTCACTGAGACAGTTTTAAGGATTAGTTTTGCAGTCACCTTTGTGAAGGATGTTTTGGTGCTTTATTAAAAGAGACAGTGAGTGGTTTTGTGGCAGCAGCTCACAAGAAGCCCTGATGCTTTTCTGCATCCTTGCACATCTCTGCCTGGCATGGCTGGCTGCAAAGAGAGCAGGGTGCTCACTCCAGGCAGCAAATCCAAATCCTTGCAGGACAGCTCTGGCCAAATCAACCACTTGAATATTTGCTCCTTCCCTCTTTGCCTTCCCAAATCAAGTCCTAATTAAAGTTTGGAAGACTGGATAAACTAGTAATTTCTCAGCTATTTGGCCAAAACACAACTATGGATGAGGGGAAAAGCTGTGGGGAAGCATCTCTGGGGTGGGGAGACTGGGAAACTGGGAGTGCTCTGGGAAAGCTCACTCACTTGAGATGCCCAGATAAAAGTTCAGACCGTTTAAAATACTGAGGGGGCAGCAGAGAAAGAGGTGGGACAGACTCAAACTGGACAGATCAGGATCTCAGTCAGGATTGAGGGGAACAGCCTGGAATTTCAGTGGAAGCCTGGAGAAAGTGAACTGCTGTGTGAACTCATGTTAACATTACAGACAGGCAAATACTTAATTCAAATTGAACAAACTTAAGCTAAACCATGAGGAAAGGTGGCATAATAGAAAGAATCCAGATCAAGGTTTCACTGACAGAGAGAGAAAAAAAACCCAACATTTTTTCCTCAAATCACTTCTTCCTTAAAACCGCTGACCTACAGCTGGGAATATTCAGGGCAACGTAGATGAGTGCACTAGAAAGGTGCTACCCAAGGTCACAAGCATGGGAAGAACCTGAATAACTGACTGCAGAGCCTGAGCCTGGAGTGCCAGGACACAAGAGAACAGCTTTAAAGTGACAGGGAGCAGGTTCAGAAGGGACATGAGGAAAAAATCCTTCCTGCGAGGGTGGGCAGGCCCTGGCACAGGGTGCCCAGAGAAGCTGTGGCTGCCCCTGCATCCCTGGAAATGTCCAAGGCCAGGTTGGATGGGGCTTGGAGCATCCTGGGATTGTGGAAATTGTCCCCTCTGGGGCCCTCCCAAAGTTTCCCTGCTCCTTCCCTGCTCTGCCTTTGGGAGCAGCTGGTGCTGCTCAGTGGCAGGAGTTTGTGCCCTGGTGCTTGTTGGGAGACATGAACTGTGAGATGATCTCCTGCTAAAGCTGGATTAAGAGAGGCTTTGGGGTCTGGTGGGACATGTGGAGTAAGAGTCTGGATTCCCTAGACATGCCAGTCTTAACACTTTTATTTTTCCCCGCTGTGCCTTTCTAAAAATGACTGGCTCAACTACCAGGATTAGATATCTTGCATTTTGAGGGGTTCTAAAGCCACTTCAATTTATTTCTCATATTTGAAGCAGTGCTTTTTCAATGAATAGAGCCCAAATTGAGATGCTGAAGTGTTTCAAACACAGAGCATCACAACTAAATACTTCCAGGAAGGGGCTGATGATCACAGTTGCATAAAATGGGGATTTAACTCTTTTGTAGCAGCTGCATAACTGATCAGTAAAATGAGAGGAAAAACAGTTTTCCTAAGGAGCTGGCACAGCATATTTATCTGCTCAAAGGGCTTATTGTAGAAAATATATTTACCAGAGAGAAAATTAAGTCTGGAAGAGAACCAGCTCTGGGCTGAATGAATTTGAAAAGGCTCTTTCACTGCCTAGGCAAGTTTAGTCTATAAATCAAAATTATTAGGGCTTAATTTTTAAATTTTATTTCTTAAGTGGGAGGAGGACCTGCTGCTAAAAGAAGCCGACATGAATTTAAGGGGCTGGTTTGTTGAGAGCATGCAATTACAGCCTGACAAACTGCAGGCACACAGACAATGGGAGCAGGAACCATCCTGCCCTCCCAGGCACACACGGACACACAGACTGCACTGAGAGCCACGGAGCTTTACCTTTCTGGAGCTTGGATGCATTGTCCTGGATCCAGCTGAAGAGGTTGGCAAAGTCACAGTCACACACCCAGGGGTTGCCCTCCAGGCGGATGGTCCGCAGGGAGGGCAGCGCTTCCAGGGCTGCCACGTTCAGGCTCTGTAAGTTATTGTCATTCAATTCTAACACTTGGAGCTGGTCCAGGTTCTCAAAAGCAGCCTCGTCCACATCCACCAGGTTGTTGTTTCCGAGGCTCAGTTTTATCAGTTTCTCTGCTGATTTGAATATCCCAGCATCGAGCTGCGTTAAATTGTTGTAGCTTAAGTCTAAATACACCAGTTTGGTAGAACTGCTAAAAGTGCCCTCTTCTAAAGAGGTGAGGGAGTTATTCCTGAAGTCCAAATAGACTAGATCTCCATAAAATATAAAGAAGTCAGCTGGTATTGCCTGAATGTTGTTATCAGCTATAAGAAGTTTCCGTACATCCAATGGGAAGGGATTGGGAACACTTGGGAGTCCTTGATCCCGGCAGTCTATGGTGTGGTAGTCCATACAGCTACAAACAGCAGGGCAAAGATGACCCCCAGGCAGGAAAAGCAGGCAGGCAAAGCCAGCAAAAGGCAGGAGGCAGGAAGGAAAGCATGGCAACATCGTCAAGGATCTGGAGGCTGTGATGAGCACCACTTCAGGAGAAAGACATTTTGCTCAGCTGAGCAGGAGTGCCTGGTACTTGTGTGTGTGCCTGATTGTATCCAGGAGATCACATATCATCACAGATCCGATAGCAGCAGTCTGGAGGGGGAGGGAGGAGGGAGGGAGGGAGGCAAATGTGAGGATTTACACTGTCAGAATATTGTGATGCTGCACAGGGTGAGGAAAGCGATGATTGGGCACACGGAGGATCTTTCAAAGGACTCCCTTGCTTTTGTGAGCTAAAAAAAGCCCAGAGCCTGTTTGAATATTTGCTGTCTATTCCAGCAAAGGGGAAATCACACCTGATCCTGTGACTCTGACAGCAACAGCTTCTGCTTAAAAAGCCCTCCAGGTGAAAATCCCCCATGAGATCACTTACTGTGTTCCTCAGCAGGAGCCTCCATCAGGGTGCCCAACGTGGAAAGGCAAGAGAGGGTCAGGCAGTGCCCTGGATCTCTGCTGAGGACAGGTTTCCCTTTTATTTGTAAAACAGGGAGCAGAAGGGGGCAGCCCAAAGACAAGGAGCTCTGCTTTGTGCTGTTTCTGGATTCCTCAGCTGTTAGAGCAAGGCTGTTCACATTATCCAGATATGACTCAGGATCTTTTAACCAAGAAGAATAACCTACAGCAGCAACGAGGAATATGGTCTCAAAGTGAGGGGCTTTTCCTTCCTATTTAATGACCCAAAAAAATCTACTTTCTACTACAGCACCAGTAATGTCTGTTGGGCCACATGAAAGTGCAAATTGTGGATCAAATCTTTAGCTGGTTAAAATGGAACTGGTTTTCATTTTCAGGGAGTTGAAATATTTGACAGTCAATCTGCCTGTCCTGTGGGACAGCAGAAGTGATTTTGCAACAAGGCATCTGTGTTTTCCTGACATCCTCAACCCCACGCCCACAAAGGCGAGTCCTCAGCCAGCTACACACTTAACTTTTAACTCCATCCCTCCTCTTTATGCAGGGTGTGCAAGCAGAGTCTGGAGAGCTGGGGTCACATCTGTGTGCCATGATGGAAGACTTTTCTAGAGACTGATGGTATTTGGGTGGGTGCATCCTGACGTGGGGAGCCCAAAGTCAAACACCTTTGGGAAGCTCATTCTTAGGTCAAAGAGAGAACAGAAATTTCAATTTAAGGTCATATTTTATAACTGGATTCAGGGTATTTTTCATCCAGGATAGGGGACAAAATTTTCCTTCTCAGACAGCCTTTCCTCCAAGATCCCTGTGCCTGAACTCAGTGAAAGCAGCATCCCTCACCTCTCCTTTAGTGTGTACCTAGAAACACCGAGCAGCTGGCAGGGAACAAAGAGGGAGCCACACTGTTCTCAGCAGCACCACTGACAGAAAAAGATGAAATGGGCACAGATTGAAAACCATCTGAACACAAGGAAACACTTCTCTTACTGCGAGGGTGGCCAGGCTTCCCACACAGGTTGAATATCACCACAAAGCCCAGCTGGGGACAGCTCTGGGCAAGCTCTGCTTGAGCAGGGGACTGGACTGGTTGATTTCCAGAGGTCCCTTCCAACCTCAGCACTTCCCTGCACTGCTCTTGGGAAATGAAAATGTCAAGGTTTATGCCTTTGAGCACCTCCCTCACATTTTGCAGCCCACCTTGTTTCTAATTCATAACTTTTTCAGCTAAACCACCTTGAAACAGCCTCCAGATCCCTCCCACAAAGACACATCCTGCTCCAGGTGCCTTTCATCTATTAAATTACTTTGAAAGCACCACCCAGAAAGAAATGGGCACAACTGCCTCTATAAACCACCAGGGCAGAACTCAAATAAATTCCTGAGGTGATTATTTAAAGTATTTACCTTTAAATTACAGAGGAAGGGGCAGTTTGACAGGCTACCTCTGATTAGAAAAAACCAAATATGCAAAATAACTCTTGGGGTCAGGATTCATTGGATTGGCATCACCGAGTAACTGCAACTGGTATTTCTCTTGCAGAACTGATGCTTTTTAAACTCTCAGGGCTCTATCTTGCAAACAATTGTTCCTGCTGCAATCTCCTGTTTTTCTGCCTCTAATTTAACGAAGGCTTAAAGTCAGAGCTAAAGGTGTTTCTGACACAGGAAAGCAGAACTGATTTGATTTCTTTAACAATGTAGTTTCATATGGACAGATTCAGCTCTCTATTAAGAGCAGGAATTTATTCACAGGATTTAAGGGTCTCTGTGGCTCCTCCTCTGCAGATCCCCCCTTTTTCCATCAAGTGCACAGAATCAGGATGTGACATTTTCATTTCCAAGATGCCTCAGCCTTCACAGATGGGAGACTACAGACAATAAGGCATAATTTGTGAAAGCTCCAAGAACATGCTAGTGGCAGGGGTGGAAAAGGACTCAGCTTCCCTAAGAATTCCACCAGCCCTTGCTAAAACCACCTCTCCTTTCTGAACAGAACAGCCCTTCCTTTTGCTCAGCTGCTCACCTGGATCCCTTATTGTCAATGTGTTCGTGGGTCCCAGGATGAGGGAAGAGATGACTCTGACTCCATATGTCTCAGAAGGCTGATATATATTATATTATATTATATTATATTATATTATATTATATTATATTATATTATATTATATTATATTATATTATATTATATTATATTATATTATAGCTATACTAAAAAGAATAGAGAAAAAAATACATCAGAAGGCTAGGAAAGGAATGAATAATGAAAACCTGTGGCAGACAGAAAGACTGATACAGCTGGACTGGGATTGGTCATTAAGTTAAAACAATTCACATGGAACCAATTAAAGATGCCCCTGTTGGTAAACAACCTCCAGTCCACATTCCAAAGCATCAGATAATTATTCTTTAAATTTCTTTTCTGAGGCTTCTCAGCTTCTCAGGAGAAAAATCCCGGCAAAAGGGTTTTCATGAAATATCACAGTGACACCCTACTGTCACCCCTGTTCCCAAGCCCTCCCTCCCAGCCTGGTCTGCACAGAGCCTTGGAGCTCTCCTGGCTGAGATCTCAGGAAGGGCTTGGCAGGAGATGAGGGGTCACTGTCAGGCTCTGGGTGTTTTGGGATAGGGATCCCACAGGTTTGTGAAGCATCAGCCCTGCTGCCACAGCAGCCAGGGCAGCAGAGTTTCTGTGCCAGTGTGTGCCAGCTCTGACCTGCTGCTGTACAAGCCCAGCTGCAGTGCCTGCCATGGGCTGATGCCTCTCTATGCTGTCTTTGATTTCAGAGACTTTCTTCCTGACCCATCTTTCTCTGTGCAACATTTCCTGTTTAATTTTGTCCTTTTAGCTTCTGCTTATTTCTGTTTCTCAGCTGTTTCCCTCACAGCACAGAAAGTCTTTTGAATCTTTTTGAAGCTTCATTCACTTGCCAAACATTCTGTGCAGTTTCGACTAGCAGGAAGAAAGCAAAGCTTGCTACCTAAAAAAATATTAAAGCATACTTTTAAAAATGGTTTGTTTGCATCAGGCAGTGTCAGTAACCTGGGGGCTGGGCTGTGATGTGCTGAGTGCACAGCACCCTCTTGTGCCCTTGGATCCTGGGCAGCCACAACTGCTCTGCTCCCCTCTGTGAGCTGTTAATATGTTTTATCATATTTCTGCAGTTTGCCTGTCTCTCAGGTTCCTTTCTTCCTCTTCCTGTTAAAGAAACCCCAATCAAAAATAAAATACATAAATCAGGTGGTGTTCTTATGGACTTCAGCTGACACTGTGGTAAAACACAAATTGCACCAGTGAATAGTCTCAGAAATAAAGGGTTTTTATAATCTATGTTTCTTCAGTGCTCTCAAGCAAAGGCCCACAGCTTTTCCACCTTCCTTCATATTCCACACTACATTTTACTTCATACAGATTTGAAAAAGCACAAACTTCCCAATTGGGAATTGATGCCCAACAAAAACCCCAAATATTCTTCTTCCACAGAGGTGGGATCCCACACTGATGAGATTTTGACTGGCAGCTGATTTATCTGTGATTCTGCCTTCCAGGCTCCCCTAAAGGGACGGAATGATTTTGAGAAATGTGCTTGTAAATCAGGGTAACAATTCTAGTTCCAGTTCTAGCTGTAGAGGATTTTGTTTTGAATCCCTCTGTGGAGAACAAAGAAGGAAAACCAAGGTCTCTCCACTCCTCCCAGTAAACTGGAGCTGGATAACCACAACAGTAGGCAGGCTTTGGACTAAAAACAGTGATATGGATTTCTATTCTTGAATTTTTTATTCAGGATACTACCAGGAGAAACCTTGACAATAAAGGCAGTGACAAGGCACACTGGTCATGTATCCTCATTGTGCTTGTTGTACTGAAAGAAACTAAGAGGAAAAACATTTTCTCCTGACAGAGTTTCCACCTTCCAGCACTCCTCTTAAAAGTGCTCAAAACTTCCCCAAATCATTTAAGAAAAGCAGTCAAAAAGAAAGAGCAATCTTTCTTTTGTGCAGACACACGTGAAGGATTCGGGTCTCAGCCAGTAAATCCTTCCTTGCAGGAGACTGAAAACTGCCCATCCTCATGCACATTTTTGAGCAGCTAATTGAGCATATTTTTCCATGAAGGAAGTTATTATTCCAGGCTTATGCTTCGCTGGGTTAAGGCACATGTCAGAGCCAGGCTGCAGTACCAGGTGCACAGAATGAGGGCAGAGGGATTTCCTCCCCATTATCAGGCAGCACAAGGGGTCCTGGGCACCACTGCTTGAGCCTGAGTGGCCAGTGTGAATGTTAATCAACTCAGCAAGCACTGAAACCAAGTGCTAAGCAGCATCTCCGAACAGAAATCCCATTTGTATTTAGGTCTTTACCATTTTGGCTTTAGTGTTGTTTTGGTTTTTTTTTTTCTCTTGAGAAAAATGTTCTCCTGCTCTGACTGGGCAGTTTTATGAATGCAGTCAAGGGGCACCTCTGGGCAGTTTTTCCTCTGATCTTATGTCTAAAAAAGGATTAAAAAAGCAAAAGTCTTAACATTTATGAGATGATAGAAACTGTGAGCTGAAGCTTTGTGTTACACCTGCCCAGTCCCTCTCTGCTGCTGCTGCTCTGCTGTGCCCTGGGAGGGAAATTGCATCAAAATTCATCAGCGTGGCAGCAGCAATGATTGAATTTGAAAACTTCAGACACTGCAGTTCAGCAGCCAAATGAGAGCAGCCTAAACCCATCAAAAGACTTCCATCATCTGCCCCAGACATGTCTTACACAGACGTGTGGGCACTCCCCCACTGCAAAGCATTTACAGTCACTAAATGCAGTCACAAGAGATGCAAGGGTGTGAATTTTATTTCCCTTTCCCCTCAGGAATGAGTTTGTACCCAGCTGCTGCAGTGTAGTCTGCTTGCCCTCTAGATGGTTTATGAGCTGGTCCAGAATTACCAGAGCTTTAAGCAAATTAAAGGCAATTAAAAGTCCTCCTAAGATACTGAGAGAGATCTGCTCATGTTTATCCACTACTACTGGTGTATGCAATGAAATGATAGGTGGTATCAGGATTCCCCTCAAATCACAGAATCACAGAATTATCTCTGTTGGAAAAGACCTTTGAGGTTATATTTATTTGGTCAGATCTACCAGTGGGTCTATCGAGATCTGAGAAACCTCATGGAGATCAGAGGTCCAAGATTTTCTAAAAGCTCAAGAGATTCTATAATAAAAATTACGTAAGAAATCCAACACAGGTTTTCTTGAGGAAAAATTATGAAAGTCAGAGGCTTTAAAGCAGCAGCTGGAGCTGAACACAGTGTTCATATCTGAAGCTTGTTTCAACCTGCACCTTTTTCAGCCTCTCTCCTTTCAGTGAAGCTGAAGAGAGAAAGAAGTTTGAACAAATTCTCAATGCCTCAAGACACCACAACCCTTAATCCAGCTCTGATGCAAGGTTTAATAGATTGGATTTTTTTAACCCATGATTGCCATTATAAACATAGTTTATTTGCTTCAAAAGACAAGAATCTAATAATTCTTGGGAATTGCTTTCCTTATGCTCCTCATGTCCAGCCCTGCTGGGGGAAACAACTGCTGAACACCCCAGAGGCTGAGCAGAGGGCAGAGCATCACGAAGGAGAATGTTCCAGGGGAAAGGAGGCAAGTTCTGCTCTGCTGTAAGGAAGGAAAAACAGAAATTGTCTTCAAATATCTGCAAACCAAGTTTGTATTCTCTCAGGTGGAACTGTATAGGTTTAATTTGTCCTCTGTGTCCCCTAGAAAACCTTTTGGGGAGTTTGCTCTGTTCTAATGAGCAGCAAATGGATTTACAGCAATTAAAGCAGTTGATTAATGTTTATAAAAATTCCATATGAAAACTGAGTATAAAGCCCTTCCAGATCATGAGGTGTGAATGGTATACCACAGACTGTAACCAAACCCCAAAAAACACAAACCAACCCTTCAACAGCTATAAGAGCCCCCAAAAAAATCCAAAAAAATACTAGAATTAATCTTTGATTAACACTGTAACACTGATGGGCTGAATTTTTGGCCAAAAAGGGTGGTGCACTTGAAAGGATTTAATGCAAATTAACAGCAAACATACACCCAGCAAGAAAAGTTCCATTTACAAAGGCAGTGATTTAATTGGAGGTGAAGCTCTTTTAGTGACTCCTCAGTCTGCTTTGGTAAGGAAATTTCACATAGACATTCTGTGAAATGTCTTCTGTAGCTGTATTTATTAAAATTATATGTAGTACAAGCTATTCACAACAGGAGTTAAAAACAGGCTGGATCTGCTAAATCTTTGTTGTAATGCAGAGAAAACAACCCCAAGACAATCATTAGTACTCCCTTCTCCCTTATTGGTTGTTGCTGTCTGCAATCCATGGATTTAAATATGCAGAAAGCATGTTTGTGTCAGTGGGAATTACAAGCATCAGCTGAGAGGCAGAAATAATGGAAATAATTATTACACCCTTCTCTGTTGCCCCTTACTATAAAAATATCTCATGAAAAATATAATTATGTTATATGATAAAAGATCAGACTACTTACAAAACAGGACTTGAAAACTGCCCTTTATAGTGCATCTCACACTCATTAAATTATGTGTACCCTTCCCAGAAGTGCACAATTCCATATTTTACAGGTTAATTCTGGACAACCAGATTTCTGCAAAGAAATTACTGCCCAGTAATGCATCCATCTCTGCACTGGAACCACAGAGCACTCTGGAATACAAAGGGACAATAAACAGGGCTGTCCAAAGGGACAACAGCTTGAGGCAAGATGAGGAACATGAGACTTTGCACCGTGTTCAAATGGACGTAAAGTCAGGATGAGGGTGTGCAAATGTGTGTTTTGAACTTCAGAGCTCTTTCTGTGGACAGAGCTGTCATCCCTTGTAATCCTATATTGAATAAATCAAATTCCCACTCTAAAGCCAAGAATTCCCAGGTTCTTTTATACTGCATGAGGAACAGACCCAAACAAAGCAGTGACAGAGATCCTTGAACCAATGGGATGGAATCCTGTGGTGCAAAGGACTTGTTTCTAACTTTGGAGAATGAAGCAAATGTTGAAAACACTCCCTGCACTTGACTGTAAGCAAAAACAAAATGCCTTCACAATGCCAAAGCCTGGTTATGGTTTTTCTACAAGGTTTATACCATATATACATGGTTATATGTACAACTGAGGCATCCCCAGTCCTGTTCATGGGAGGTGATCCCCCTTGTTCACTTATCTTCTCTCTAAAGGGGTCTTCCTGTCACTCTTGCACTGAGGATGACACAGGAACAGGCGGGAGGCAATATTGTAGAGAGAGCAGAAAAGGATTTGTTCAAGAGAACAGAGTGGTTTTTACAAGAGAACAGAGTGATGCAATGCATTCTATTTGATTTGCTACCTAACATAAACACCTTCCTCACACACCATCCTTGAGAAGAACAGAGAGACAAAGTAGAAAAACACCACCTGCAGATTGTTTATACTTAACAAGTCATCACATCCTTACAACTCCCTCAAAATTCTCACAAGCTGCTGTGAGAAACACTTGCATTTCTCTCTCTCTGTCCCATGGCATCCTCATCTTTCCATCCTCTTAAAAGTTTCTCTGGCTGTGCAGAAGTTGAGTGTCCCTCAGGGGAGGCAGCAGACTCTGACTTGATGCCTTGTGACATCTCCCTGGCCCTGTTAATAAGCTGCCTGAGATGTCAGGTGGGATCTCGTCAGCAAATGCAGCGAGGCCCAAGGAGCCCTCCGTGCTGCCTCTGGAGCTGCTTTCCACAAACCAACGCTAATTATTGCACTGAGCAGCTTTCATAATTGCCTCAGAAACCACTCACTCATTGGCAACAGACAGGGGGGACTTCTCTGGTACTCGGTGATACAAAAAACAAATTTTACTGCAGCCCCGCTTGGAGTGGTGCGAGCTGCTCTCAAACAGGGTTTCAACCTTTGTGGTGGAACTACAGTGGTGTGAAAACAGGATCAGACTCTGGGTGCCGTTGTGAGACTGTTCTACTGATAAGAAATAATAAACACCTGAGTCTGAACATGAAACTACTGTCTCAAGTGCCTTCAATCCAGACCCAGAGAAACCCACAACTGGGACCCCCACAAGCAGGGGTAGCTCAGTGCCCTGTCCCTGTTTTATGGCTGTAATTTATGTCTGGATAAATCCTTCATCCATCTGTTTATTCTGCCTTCTGCAGCTCTGGAGTCTGCCTCGTTTCAGAGACCCTAAAGCTGAGTGACATCACCAAAATAATGGTAAACCCCAAGTAAAGCCCATTAATTTCACTAATGTTTCTCCCTGGGGAGCATTAATGAAGTTAATGGGCACTGTGCAGTGCTGTTCTCAGGCACCACAACCTGAGAGGGTTCTACACATTTTTTCTTTTTTTCTTTAGTAGCATCAAAAATAAATCCATCTCACAAGAAAGGAATAAGTGAAATCACTTAAATTTGAAGGGGACACAGAAGAGAAAGTAAGTTTGCTTCAGGCTCTTGTAAATTTTTCAGGAAGTTAATGGCACAAAAAAGAAATATGGTAAAAATATTGTCCACGTGGTAACATGCAGAATGCACTGTCCATTTTGTCAGGCAGTGCTGCAAGCAAAAACACATTTTTAGGGACTTTGGAATGGCTGCAGACTAAAAATAGAGAAACCAAAAATGTCTAACAAAACACATTCAATAAAAAAAAAAATAAAAATAAAAATTGAAAATTACTTTTTGTAGTATTGTTATTCTTGGGTCCCTAAAGGTAGAACATTTCCTTTCACCAAAATTATATAAGAAGTCAGATATTATCTGGAAGAGCAGCTTTCCTCTGGGTACTGTCCCAGTCAGGTGTTACAGGGCATATTTTTCCACTCAGGAAGCATTTCCCATGCTATTCCATGGGATGGTCAGAGGAACAGAGTTAATAAGTGTTTAATGTCCAGTTTTTGAGTAAGATGAATCAGTCACTCGTGATGCTAAAAAAAATTAATTCAATAAATAATTGGTTAATGCAAATATTCACAAAAGCCTTTATGATTTTCAGTTTGTTTTAGACCTGTCACTTTTCAGAAAATCCAGTTTACTGCAATATTGTCCCCGATAAGGTGGCACCAGGTGTCACTCAGAGCAGACACCTCATTGTTCCTTCCCAGAGCCCTTCTGCTGCTGTGACACATCAGCATTCCCTGCAGTGACAGGGACCAAAACAGGGGCACCACTGAGCCAAGAACTCCTGGGGAGCTCTTGGGGAGATTTGTGTGCACACAGCTTTATGCAACATAAATGTTCTAAACAGTAATGAGGTACAACAACTCAAACTCCATGGATGCACATTCTGAGGTCAAAAATCCATCTCAAAACCAGAGTTTTACCTTAGTTACACTTAGAGTGTAATACCTTGGGGCCTCAGTTTCCCCCCCTTTTTTTTTTTTAAACAGGAGTAGGGGTAAACTGCTCTCAGACTTGTGGGCTATAATACAGGATATTTACATCTAAGTCACCCATTTTAGGAGTAATCTTGTTTGCAATGAAAGATACTGAATTATCTGTAGTGCTTGCAGGCCATTAAAACTGTTAATATTCTTTGTACTTGGTGTACAGCTGTCTACGCCTACAAATCCATGAATCACGGTCCTCTAATTCAGTTTCCTGCAGTGAAAGCAAGATATTATTAACATTCCAATAAAGAAAAACCCTCTTAATTCACTGCTTGTATTTAATGAACTGATTTATAGAATCGAGACAGTATTGGCACTGCAGGGAGAATCTGCAATATTTATTTCCACTCCTATCTGCTGTATAACCTTGGGAAAGTCACCAGAGTGCCCAGCACCTCAGTTTCCTCACCATTTCATATGGAAAATAGCTCAGAGCAGCAACAGGATGGAGCTTTAAAGTTAAATGATATTCACTGCAAAAGCTTTCAGCATTTCCATGTTAAAAGGGCCTGGCTTTTAAATATTTATTTTTTAACAACACAATAGTGCCTTGATCTGAAGATGGTGTGTAGGTGGCTCAGGCTATTAAAGTGCTGAGCAGGCCTCCAAGAGTGCAGCTATCTCCTTCTCCTTTGTGTCCCAGGATGAGTTTATGCAAGACAGCTCTTGCAAATACAGAGCAAAGCATAAAACATTCATCCCCTAATTTAAAGCATGAATTAACTTACCACTTAGATAGGGGAAATCCTGCATTTAAACTGCTTTCCCTTGTCTCCCTGGACTGACAGGCTGCTGCCACAGGAAGTGATCCCAGGCAGTGGTTTGAGTGATGCAGAGGTAAGGTCTATTTTTGTGAACTCCTTTTCATCCTTTTCCTCAAGGTCCACCTTCTCCTCACAGACTGGAACTACCCACTCTCAAGTCATCATTTGTCATCATTTAGCCAGACATAAATAATTTATAGTGCAATTCAGACAAAAATCAAACTCTGAATCTGATCGTTGTTTTAACTATGATGAAGATTCATTGAATTTTTTGGTGTCCTCTGTTGCATTTTCCCCCCTTGCCATGATACTTATTCAATTCATTTTTCAGAAAAGCAGTGCAATATTATAAACATTTGGCAGAAATGTTTGTAAAGCCATGCTCTTGGTCTAGTATTTCTCCTAGACAAAGCATTTGCAGTGGCAGCTGAGACTTTTGTTAAACTCACTGCTATAGAATTTCATTTTAGGAGATTGCAGTGATTCAGCGACACGTCAGCACAATAATATGTGAATGAATCCAGATTTTGCAAAGCAGCTGAAACACCCATGATCTCTGCCCCGATTTCAATGCTTGGATTAATTTTCACTTGAGGTGTGCTTTGCTCCTTATAAAACTCTCAGGATTGCTGCTGCCTGTTGTCACTCAGGTGAGCTGGGGTCACTGGAGACAGCCCCTGCTTTCTGTGCTGAGCTCACTGCCTTGTTTCTCTCACCAAACCACACATTTCATCCCCATCTGAGCACACAGCTGGGGTGGGAAACCTTGCTGCTCCTGGAAGATGTGGCAAAAATATTTCAGCTCAAGCCTTGCTTGTGTGGAGTGCATTTCTCGGCTCGAATTCCTCCCTGGCATTAGGGAAGCAGCAGAATCCAGCCCTGCACTGAGGGAATTTCATCCCAGCCAGGACCTGTGAACATCTCACTCCCTCTCGTGGCCTGGCCGCAGGTACTGAGGAAATGGGCTCTTTGTTGAGTCACTCACATTATTTGGAGATAAATCCCAACTGGAAAACACCACTCTGCACTCCTTCCCCTCATTCCCGAGTCTCCATCCCCACATGGAGCTGCTTCTCTGTCCCTCCCTTCCCTCCTCATTTGAAACACAGCTCTTCTTTCCAGCAGCCTTTGCTCATTTGTGCACTTTCCCCAAGAAGCTGCTGATTATTGGGAATGTGCTTTGTACACAGAAAGAGAAAGAAACCACATTATTTTTGGGAACATACTTTGTACACAGAAAGAGAAAGAAACCACATGATTTTATACGTGATTCCTCCCTAAAATCAGAGTTGAAATGGGAGTTCTTTTCATGGAAGCCTTTGCTCATTTGTGCACTTTCCCCAAGAAGCTGCTGATTATTGGGAATGTGCTTTGTACACAGAAAGAGAAAGAAACCACATTATTTTTGGGAACATACTTTGTACACAGAAAGAGAAAGAAACCACATGATTTTATCACCACGTGATTCCTCCCTAAAATCAGAGTTGAAATGGGAGTTCTTTTCATGGAACTTCATGGGGATAGTGTTTGTCATTTTTTCATCCATGTGCATTTCATTTCTTCTCAAAGACTCACGAGTTCATTCAGAGAGACAATTAGTCATTTAACGAGGAACTGGCTGTGCCCTTATGCAATGTGTGCTTTGGTCTCCCTGTAAACCCAGGCAAGTCCTGCTACACCTTGAAGGTGCCCAGTTCCTGGCTGGCTGTTAGGACACAGCATGGCTTCAAACAGTCCAGGAACTGCCCCAGGTTCTGCTGAAATTCCCAGCAGGTGTCATCTAAGTCACCTTGTCAGGATTTCCACGTCTCTTGCTAAATTTCCAGCGCACTATCACAATGTGTATTTAAAAAAAATTAGGGCATGTAAATTCCTACAGACAGGCATTTGCTTTATCTGTATAAGCACACCTTGAAAGCAGTGAAAGCCTCTGAAAATATTAACAAACTCATGGGTCTATTCTGCAATAAATGAGAGACTGAGAACACAGTCTGTGTGTTTCCCCCTTCTGGCTCCATTGCTGTGTTGTTTTCCTTATTTAACTGTTCTAGTTAAAAAACACTCCTGACCTAAGAAAACCTATGTCAACCTTATAATTTTTTGTTAAATACATGGTGGTCAGTGACAGGTTTAAAAGTAGCAAAGAGTGGGCATTCCATATTTAAGTCTGAGTCACTCCATTGTGTGTCACGTAGAGACAGCTGCTGGCAGACTTTGAGAAGATTTTCTGGATAAAGTACTCTGACATTCACAGAAATCCCAACTCCAGGCTGTCCTGAGGAGCATGTCCACTCCCTACAATCAGCCCTTAACCTGTTGAACTCCATGAAACTTCTGTTTGCAGGACTGTGTCCCCTGAGAATTTCTCTGTCTCTGGAGGAAGCCTCATTGAGGAAGCAGCTCAAAGCTCTGCTCCAGGTGCTTACAAACAACCAACACTCCTATCCTCGTGAGAAAGGCACTGCTGACCATCCAAATGTCTCCCCCTCCCTTCACACCTGTGTTTTGCTTCAGGTGGGCAGTGGTGTTATCTTACATAAAAAATATATTTCAGGCTTTTGTGTTAAATGGCCTAAATTTGTCTGCTTCTAATGGAAAACCTTAAAATATGAACAAAATCCAGTTGCAACTTTGAAACTTCAACATCAGATGACAGACTTTGAAATATCAGAGATATCTTGCCATTTTACATGAACCAACTTGCCCTACACAAAACTGGCGTGCAGCCCCCTGTGCCCTTTCCCTCTCCCAGCACATCTTAACCTGTTCTTTTCAGGACCGACTAAAATGCCATCAGGGAGAACAGCAACTTGGACAAGGAGCATCTGCCCATAAATCTCAAATAAAACTATTTAAAGTGTAGAGACTTGCTTTTTTATCTTTAATAGATTTAATAGATTTAATAGATTTAATAGATTTAATAGATTTAATAGATTTAATAGATTTACTCTGAGAGTCAATTCAATACATCTAGATTTCCTGGCTAGGAGGGCACCTGGCTGCCCCAGAATTTCTCTCTCCATCAGCCTCCTGTACAGCCTGGAGGCACTGACTCAGTGTGTGCCCGTTTCTCAAATGGCACATTTTCTCAAAAAATATTTGTGGTTTCCTCAATGCCCCATAGATTGGAGGGTTGGTTTGTGAACACTGGTATACATTGATTTTGGTGAAACTGATTTATATCAGCTGAAAATGCAGCCCCATCTCTAGAAGTGAGTGACAAATATCATTGTTGTAGCTCAAGGAGTCCAAGCTCAAGCATTGTGGCAATGTTCTCATTCACAGTCTCTCACATCTGACAGCTTGGGCTGCTCACAGCTCTGCATTTATTATATTGCATTTATTGTCAGAGCACAGATGGTCAAGGAACAGGGTTTGATTTACAGCTGCTTATCTTAAAAAAGCTGCATAATATGCATATTTGAGTTTGCCAATACTGAGATCTCTTCCTATAGGACACATTTTACTTTTTATTCTTTTATTAACAAGTCTGACTTCACATCCCAAGTGAATCCCTGCCAGTCAGGAAAGGCTGCCTGAAACACAGACAGGGTGAAAGCAGCACCTTCCATTCTCCATCCCCTGACACCTGCCCAGTGAAAAACTGCAGGATTGCCACTTTAGCAACTGGAGGCCACCAGGTGTTCTCATCTCCTGCATTCCAGAAATCAGAAACGAAACCCAAAGTGACTCAAACCCAAAAGATACCACCACGAGACACAGCTTTAAGGACTGCACAAATCAGTGACAGGATATGATGGATTTGAAATCCAACAGTTTGGGACTAAGGGAAGGTAAAAGCTCTCCCTGAAGGCAAGGATCTGTAGTTCTGCTGCAATCCCACGCAGCAAAATCTGCTGGAAAATCACCTCACAGGAAAGCAAAGCTCCTCATGGAAGGCAGATAACAAAAATTGGAGCTATCACCTGGTGACTCCTCCCCTCTCAAATAATTGAACTTTTCTTCAATCTGAGTCGGGTGTTTCTGTATTTCAGTACCTGCCAAAAGGGGTTTGGCTGCAAAGGGAAAACAGGAAATGGCTTGAAAATTAATAAAGCTTGCAGAAAACAGCTTTTATGCTTCTGACCAAATATTGCAGGGCCCACAGCTGCCCCCAGGGTACAGAAACAGGAAATTTGGCAACAGAAAGAGACAGTATTTTTTTGAGTTACAGAGCAGATTTGTAAAGGATGTCATCAAATGGAATGCTTAATTTACACTTTTTGAGTGTTTTTACTGAAAGAATAGGAAGGGAAAATACGTGTTTACTTTCTATGGATTGGAGGTGTTGCAAGCTGGGATTTCACTCGCCCAGTGATGATGGATCAGATGTGTCCCAGCACAGCTGGTCTGTAGCTGGACAGATAAATCTGGCCATAACAAAAAATCCAATTCAGCTAGCCTAGTTTGTTATAGAAAAGAAATAAGCAAGTCCCTGAGTGAGCAAGGATAGGATGGGATTGTACTCAAACAGGGGAGCCCAGCCAACTCCATTCAATCCTAAATGCAGACAAATCACTGCCCAAGGAGCTGGGTGGTGCAGGGACCCTGTGGCATTCACATTCTCTGAAAAATCCCTTTGCCCAGGATTTTGCTCCTGGGTAGCTGAGAAGCTTCAGAGAAAAGGAAAACAATTCTTATCTCATTTGCTTCTCCTGTGTTGTGCTCATGTGGAATGTGTTTGGGGATTGTTCACCCACAGGTGATTGTTTCATTGCATTCTGCTGTGAGTTGTTTTCACTCTTTGGCCAATCATGGCCAAGCTGTGTCAGGACTCTGGAAAGAGTCACAAGTTTTCACTATTATATTTTTAGCATTCTGTAAGTATCCTTTATGTATTCTTTAGTTTAGTATAGTATAGTATTCTTTAATATAATATAGTATAATAAAGTAATAAATTAGCCTTCTGAGAACACGGAGTCAGATTCATCATTCCTCCCTGCCATGGAGATCTCAGCAAATACAATAGGACCCCAACAAATCAGTTGTCCAAGGGCAGGAATTTTGAACCCCCTATAAAAGGGGTTCTGTACCATAAACTGAGCTGTTTGTCCCATGATCCTTGGTGAGTCCTGTCGTGTGTCTGTCTCCAACCTACGACTGCAGCATAGCAGAGATGGTTCCATGGAAAGAGAAATTTTGGCAGCACATGGAGATGCACATTCATGAAAAGTCCTGTAAGAAGCCAGGCAGAAGCCAGGACATTAAAATGTGTCCCCATGCTCCAACTTGTGAGACTTTGTGGCGCTGTGGAGGGGTAGCTGGGATATTCCTCTGTGGAGAGGAATTTGTGTGCCCTTCCTAATGTGTGTTAGAGAGAATTCATCCTTGGGTGTAACTTTGGTCTGCACTGGACATTAAACCACATGTGGATGATCACATTCCCATCTTATGGGTTATTTACATGAAGTGAAACCTTTTTGTGATGGGGGAGAATCTCTGATTGAGTTCAGCCCCTGGGTTCCTGCAGCAACACTGACTGAGCCAGGGGAAAACATCCTCCCCCAAGAGCTCTGCCTGTCAGGCAGAACACATTGCAGGTTACAGTCTCCACGTCTCTACTCCCCCAGCTCTGGTTCATTCCTTGCTCTCACTGAACCAGAGACAGTCTGAGCCTCCCACAAGACTCTGCAAAGCACTGGTACAATGAGACGGAAAGAACAGATTATGAAATGAAAACAGAAGGGCTGAGTGGACTCCAGACCCTCCCCACCTCCTCCCCTAAACCACAGGGATTGAAAACACAGACCTGCCTGGCAAAAAAAAAAAAAAAAAAAAGAGGGCTCAGAGAAAAGGAAAACAATTCTTATCTCATTTGCTTCTCCTGTGTTGTGCTCATGTGGAATGTGTTTGGGGATTGTTCACCCACAGGTGATTGTTTCATTGCATTCTGCTGTGAGTTGTTTTCACTCTTTGGCCAATCAGGGCCAGGCTGTGTCAGGACTCTGGAAAGAGTCACAAGTTTTCACTATTATATTTTTAGCATTCTGTAAGTATCCTTTATGTATTCTTTAGTTTAGTATAGTATAGTATTCTTTAATATAATATAGTATAATAAAGTAATAAATTAGCCTTCTGAGAACACGGAGTCAGATTCATCATTCCTCCCTGCCATGGAGATCTCAGCAAATACAATAGGACCCCAACAAATCAGTTGTCCAAGGGCAGGAATTTTGAACCCCCTATAAAAGGGGTTCTGTACCATAAACTGAGCTGTTTGTCCCATGATCCTTGGTGAGTCCTGTCGTGTGTCTGTCTCCAACCTACGACTGCAGCATAGCAGAGATGGTTCCATGGAAAGAGAAATTTTGGCAGCACATGGAGATGCACATTCATGAAAAGTCCTGTAAGAAGCCAGGCAGAAGCCAGGACATTAAAATGTGTCCCCATGCTCCAACTTGTGAGACTTTGTGGCGCTGTGGAGGGGTAGCTGGGATATTCCTCTGTGGAGAGGAATTTGTGTGCCCTTCCTAATGTGTGTTAGAGAGAATTCATCCTTGGGTGTAACTTTGGTCTGCACTGGACATTAAACCACATGTGGATGATCACATTCCCATCTTATGGGTTATTTACATGAAGTGAAACCTTTTTGTGATGGGGGAGAATCTCTGATTGAGTTCAGCCCCTGGGTTCCTGCAGCAACACTGACTGAGCCAGGGGAAAACATCCTCCCCCAAGAGCTCTGCCTGTCAGGCAGAACACATTGCAGGTTACAGTCTCCACGTCTCTACTCCCCCAGCTCTGGTTCATTCCTTGCTCTCACTGAACCAGAGACAGTCTGAGCCTCCCACAAGACTCTGCAAAGCACTGGTACAATGAGACGGAAAGAACAGATTATGAAATGAAAACAGAAGGGCTGAGTGGACTCCAGACCCTCCCCACCTCCTCCCCTAAACCACAGGGATTGAAAACACAGACCTGCCTGGCAAAAAAAAAGAAAGAGTGACCCATGCACTCATATCCTGGCAATTTGTGGGATTTGTCATAACACACCCAGGTCAAATTACAGCATCCCTGCATAGACCTAACCTGCATTTCACGGTACCTTTGCAGCTCCACTGCAGGCAGCCCAGACACACACTCAGGTATGTGCTCACTCCTGTTCTGACACAGCACAGGACCAGGTGCTGCTTTAAATCCAGCTGAATTGTTAAATCAGAACCTGTGAATAACTCCTTTATTGTCACAGAACCTGTTGGTTTAACAGAATTACAAACCAGTGACCCACAGTTCCATTAAACCCCCTTAATCTGGTGCAGTCCAGAGGAAAACTGCTCCCTCACCTCCCTGGACCCATCCCCTCTCCCAAGGGTATCTTGGCTCCTCTGAAACAATTTTGTTGATGTTTTCAATCAGAGAGCTCAGTAGTGTCTCCCAGCCTTAATCTCCTTGCACAGCACCACGCTGTCCCCATGGAGGCAAGTTCCTGCCCCTGCTGTCCTCCAGGAACAATTCCATTCCCAGATGACAATTACTGAGGCATTTCTAGCTTTTGCTCTGAGTTCTTTTGCATCTGTGGGCACATTTCTTGCCCTTTGTTGCACTATGATAGAAGATTATTTCATTAAATAGTTCAATAAAGTTATCTAAGGAGTTTTCCTTTCAGAAACAAGCTGGAGCAGGAGAAATAGGCTCATGCAGAAGAAACTATTCCTTATTAGGAAGAATAGTAAAAGTATTAAAAGTGTTGGAGTAGCCACTGGAACTTGGATATCTCCAGTTCTTGAAAGCTCAAGTGTCTCAACTCCATACCCAGAACACAGCACAGTTTAAAGTGAGAATTTATATAATTCAGCAAAAAGCTTCTCCTTTAGGAAGACTTATTCCTAAACATGAGACAAATTTGTTTATATGAATAATCATAGAAGTAAAAGGTCTTCTGAATACTTTTGAAAATTGAATGGAATTCTAAAATTCCCTTCTTTTCGCTCTTGCTGAGAATATGTTAACATTTAAAAGTCACTGTTTGTTCTGGTTTGTCTTTCGTAGTGTACTGCATTAATTTTTTGTTCTGAAGATACATACAGAATTCCAAACATTCCATTCTGATAAGGTAAAAAAGAATTTGCTTCAGTCTTTCAAAATAAGTTCCATTAAAACTGGCATATTCCCCTAGTGAGCTTCAGTTTCTTGTAAGGAACATTTCCCCACCAAGCAAACATTCTTTTAAATAAATTTGAAACAGAGCTATCAAGAAATAATCAATTCCAGATTTTAAGATGCTGAAAGTTAGTGGCAATACATGGCAATATTTATTTAGCTATTTTCCTGAAGACAATCAGCCAATATTACTTGTTGTTTCTTTGCATTGGCACCAACTGTTCTCAACCTACACTCCTTTTCATCACAAATAACAATTATAGCAACATAATTGATAGCTAACAAATTTCTTTGGCACCTATCACTTCCAGAAGGAAAGAAAATCCCTGTGGAAGGTGTTGCACTCCCCATGTGCAGCCCTTTTTACATCACTGCTTATGTTTAGACTTGCTTTGGGCCTTTATAGCACCAAGTGTGGTGGGGTTCTTTAATGACAGCTCTGAATCACATTCTCTGAGCAAAACAATCCAGCTCTGGTTTAGGGTTTTCTTTTTTTGTTTGGTTGGTTGAGGGGGGCTTGTGTGTGTGTGTGTATTGTATTTGCAGGGACCCTCGTGGCAGAAGGAATGATGAATCTGACTCCGTGTTCTCAGAAGGCTAATTTATTATTTTATGGTTCTATATTATATTAAAGAATACTAAACTATACTAAAGAATACAGAAAGGATACTTACTGAATGCTAAAAAGATAATAATGCAAACTTGTGACTCTTTCCAGAGTCCTGACACAGCCTGGCACTGATTGGCCAAAGAGTGAAAACAACTCACAGCAGAATGCAATGGAACAATCACCTGTGGGTGAACAATCCCCAAACAGATTCCGCATGAGCCCAACACAGGAGAAGCAAATCACATAATTATTGTTTTCCTTTTCTCTGGGGCTTCTCAGCTTCCTAAGAGAAAAATCCTGGGCGAAGGGATTTTTCCAGAGAATGTGAATGCCACATGTGTGTGTTTAGAAAAAGACAAAACCTCTGCCACAAGTCTGCCCACTCCTCTGGCAGAGGTTATCCTACAGCTGTGGGCAGAAAGGAAGCAAATCCATGCTGCTGCTGTGCTGGATCCTGGTCCTGGCCCTGCAGAAGCTGAGGGAGAAGGTCCCACATTTCCTCCCCCAGCTCTGTCTCTGGGACACAGCTCACACACGAGCCCTGGTTAAAACTCACTGCACTCTTAAATAGATGCAACTCAGTAGATTATCCCTTGCCCAGGATGAGCAAGGTTCAGGAAAGGATTGATGGAAGTGGCAGCTCCCCAGGTCCTGTTCAGCCCCAGTTTGTGCCTCACAGCCATTCTCGGTGAGCAGAGGTGTCTCACACACTGTGGGGGTACCCAACCTCACACTCCTGCCCTGCAAAGCTGCTGCCCTGAAACACAGACAGGAAAAAAGAAACAAGTTTTGCACAGACTGTTGTAGGGGTTGCACTCCTAATACTGCACACGGAAAGGAGAAAATTCTCTCTCTGCAGGGTAGTTTTGGCTCCCTGAGGCCAGCAAGCCTGTGGGCAGAGAGAAGTGGTCGAGCACTGCCAGGATGTCACTTGAGGACACAAGCTGAGAGACAGAGACACACAGGAAAATTCAGACAGTATTTACTGCAGAATTAAATAGCCTGTCCTAAAAACTATTTCAGTATCCCTAAATGCACATTCAGTACCACACTTGCTTAGATAAACATGGGGGCTCACTTTGAAATGAAAAAAAAACATCAGTTCACTGCTGGAAATAACAAGAAAAGTGTCCTTAGTGCTGTTTCTTAAGGACTTTTTAAAGACAGTTTGCAGAAGGGAGGGAAGGAACACCTCGCTTTGCCTAAATTCCTTTCCCCCTTTGCTAAATAAAAGTCTTCTGAAAACCACAACAGGTCCTGTAACTTTAAATCTGAGCTGAGATCATAACTTTGGTCCTGACCAAACAGCGTGGGGAGGGCGGGCCTGGCTGCTCATTGAGGACCACCTTAGGCTGCTCCCATCCCTTGGCTAAAGAAAATAATTCTGACTCCACTCAGTTTTCTTTAACTGTTCAGTTATCATCTGAGAAAACCTCCCCTCTTTACATTGCAGCAGCTAAAGGAATATTTGGAATATCAAGGTATTTTTTTCGCAGTGATTTCTTTTTATCATCGCAATTCTCCACTGCCTCCAAAAGAAAAAAATCCAAATTTGGATCCATCTGGTTTCAGGATTGGAAAGCGACTCTCTAAGCAGATCAAATATGTTTATAAAAGTTCCATTCTTCATCTTCGTCCTCGGGAGCCTGCCTTTTGTAGCACTTGCTCAAGAAGGTAAGGGGAAAGTTTGGTTACAGTTATTCCCAGTCATTTCCTGTAATTTAACAGTTTCTGTGCTCGCTCATGGGTTACACAGTTACTCTGACCTATTTATAAAACTTTCTTTGAAATTCTTAAGCTGCAACAGGGCATCTCCTGCAGCTGTGATCTGGAAAGGAGCAGTAAAAGTTTTCGATGGGCTGAGTTTGACTCCATTAGGAAAGAATTTTCTGTGTGTCTGCACGGGAGGGAGAGGGGCAGGGGCAGGCAGGGGAGGTATTCCCTGCACAGCCCTTGGAAACGGCTCCAGTCTCACTGGAGCACACACAGCAGGCTCTGCAATCCAATTTAACTAAATTAGGGGTATAACTCCATGAAAGTAACTTGTAAGTCTGTTCTTTCAGGAGTTTAACATATCTGCTTAGAGATATTTCAGACTCTTAGAATTTGAGCCTTGTGCAGGGCTTTGCTGAATCTAACTTAGCCATAAGCAATAAATATACAATGAGGGAAAATAAACCAGGGGGAATTATTGCCAAAGAAAGTTATGTACCAAAAAGATTAATTTCAGAAGTTTGTATTTTGAATTTTATAAGAAAGATACAATATACACTTTTAGGTAAAATAGACATTTAAGTCTTTCTGCGGCTAAAGGATTGGAGTCTGATTTGTTAGCAGCAAATCAGAATTACAGTAAATCAAGTACCCTGACCAGTACTTGATTCCAGGAATGTCATTTTGAAACTCAGTCTTTCTGAGTATCGTTTGACTCATGTGAGTGAACTGGCCTAGAGGCAGAATGGTTTACAGTGCCATGGCCATGGAGCACGTTCCAAGCAGCAGAGCAGCAGTTTCACACCAGTGCTCTGGACACAGCAACTTAAACTCAGCCCTTCAAAGGCATAGATCTACTCATCAGGCTTGGATCTGGGGACCCAAACTGCAAAATTACCTGATTTTGGCCTGATAACATCAGTGTCATCCTGCTGGAAAGAATGGAGCTTTGTTGGCATACGCTGCGTGTGGATGTTGACTTGAAACTTCCAATGGTGTTCTGTATGTCAGGATGTGAGGCTGAAGTTTGGAGTTATGCTTCAAATTTTCACAGAAAAACTAAAATCAACAGATATTAGGCAAGTCACAAAAGTTGTTTTCTAGGCTCACCCAGCCACCTTGATCTTAAAAAGCATCTATATTAAGTGTACCAAAGTTTAAAGCCGTTAGAAATGAGGCAAAACCACCACTACTTTACAGAATTACCTTAAGCAATCTAAGATATCAGAATTACAGGTTAAAAGGCCCTTCATCTTCAGGCTCTTGAGAAGTCTTTAAGCATATTTTCTCTGAACTCTGAGAGGAGTCCAGCAATGCTCAGGCTGAAACTCTATTGGTCATAAAAAATATAAGAATATTTCCCGCTTTAAGAATGAGAATAGAAGAATATTACCTCTGCTTTATTACCTGTACAGTTTGCATTGAAGTCCAGAGCTGGATCAAGAATGTGATTTACAGTATGTAAGGTTTTCTGTGTCTGTTTAGGGTTTGTGACTTTTTCTTCACATGGAGCCAATCATTTAGGACAACTTCCAAAGGATTCACCAGTAAAACAGACTCCAGATAAAATAAGTCATAAGTACTTCGTGTCTATCACTGCTATTTACTGATAATCATCAGCAATTACAAGTTAGAACAGACATGAAATGCCAATGCCACCTTAAGCAGTGTCTGCTGGCTGACAGGGAGGTGGAGAAGGCTTGACTTGTGCACTGCTTGGTGGAGTGGCTTTTTCCAGATCCATGAAACCCTGGGGAACACAGTGTGACTTGAGGGTTATAGAGGAAAAATATCTCCATCTGACATCTCTTAACCTAGAAAAGGCCATAAATAAATATGCTGCTAGCCTTTTCTTATGGTTGGGCACTCCACGTTGTGGACTGAGACCAAATCGAGAAAAGCAGCTTTGTTTCCAGCAGGAAGCATATTTCAATTTCCAAAAGGATAATTATTATTATTATTATTATTATTAATTATCACTATCATGATCATATTAGCAGATACATTTTGGCCCTTCTGCTCTCATTCAGCATGCCAAAACTCAGGCAAATCTTCACACACAGAATCAGACCAAAGGAGCTGAGATGGAAGCTGGCCTCAACAAGCATCCAAACCACTTCACTGCAGAGACAACACATTTCCTGGCTCCAAACCTTTCCCATGGTGCTGTATCATTGCAGGGAAGGAGGTGACTCTGTTGGCTGTCACATAACATGAACAAAATTTAACATGATTGTTTAACAAGATACCACATGTCACCTGGGCTGTATCAACTGTCCGTGTGCCTGATCTTACCTAGGGGCAAATATCAGATTTTATTTCCTTACGCAAGGCAGGTTTATACTAGGTCATGTTACGTTTGGTTTGGACTGAAAGTAAGAACAAGGGCAGGATAATTCAGATTAAAAGTGTTTATATCATAAGAAAGGAAACTGAAGTTTACAGTCAGCTGTGAAAGACTAAAAAGTTTTCTGTTTTTTAAAATTGTAATAAAGAGAATTGAGAAAACCACAAGAAAAGATTGTTTCAAAACAGTCCTGATTTACTCAAACTCTGTCACTATTGCAGTGGCAAAATTAAATAAAATCAGACAACTCTAAAGCCTTTTGAAAATCAAACTCTGTAACTGCTGGTGGTAAACAAAATGTAAAATCAAACTGAATAGTCACATTTGGCTCAAAAGGGACCCAGTTTTGTACTAAATAAGTGCTGCACAACCTTTCATCCTGCACGAAGAATGAGGAGTACTCTTACACATGTCCCATATATGCCTCTTCACCATATGAATCTAACTCTACATGTCCAATACCCAAAATTATTATCACAGAAAGGAGAAAATCATCTTGCTGAATCTCAGTTAATAGGTCTGCAAGTCTGAATTTTGCAGTATCTTTGTGGAAGACAGCATAGAACAAATAAAATTGAATTTCTCCTCAGCTGGACAAGCAGGGAGGTTTGCACATGTGTATTCTGACAGTTAGTTTTTGAATCTGTAACTTCTCAAACAAAGAAAAGAGTCATATTTAAGGGCTTACAAATGGACCTTTCATTAACTCAGGCTGCACACTAAAACTGGAAACAGAGAGGCCAGATTCTCAGCTCCTGCAGTCCAGCAGTTTCTACTGAATCTGTGCATTTACCTCAGATCAAGGACTTGTAAATCATCTGAAAAAAAAAAGGCAAAAAAAAACCAAAGCAGCAAAGAGCTTGGAGAGCATTTGGGTGGATGATGAGGCAGTGCAGGAAGGTTTTCAGGCCGTGAGGCTCCAACAGGACCGTGTGGTGTTTCTCCATGTGTCACTTGAGGTGAGCCACACAAGGACCACAGAAATGCCCACGGTGGCTGGTGGCCCAGCTCAGACACTGGGGCTGGCTCAGTGGCACGTTTATTTTGTTGGTTTGTTTGCTTTTTGTCTGGATGTGGTCAGGGACTACAGGATGAACCCAAAAGCTGCCAGATCCTGCCTCCCAGATCCTCTGAAAGGGCCCCTCTGATTTGTGTGTGCACAGACCATCCCCTCCATGGGGACTGATCCCACAGCAAAGCTCAGGGCTCTGCAGTGCACAATTTGTTACAGAGTTTCAGAAAAAGATGTGGGATTGGGAGTATAGGTATGCTGGGATGTGCTAAAGAGAAACAAATGAGGAAAAAATAAGAGACAAATGCACTATTGATTTCCAACTCTCCACCTCAGAAGCTTGGCCAAAAACTCTCAGAGGACATAGAAGCTGATGCTGAGCACATTCTCGTGTTGCTTTATGGCTTCCTCATGTGTTTTCCATCCTTTTACTTGTTGATTACAAACACCACAACGTCCAGCACAGAATAACCCTTAGTGAGGGCACAATTCAGCTGTTACACCAGCACCATTTTCAGGCAAGCATGTGTTGGGAGAGCTTGAGACACTACTAAATCTGTAAAGGGGACACACTTAACCCCAAACCTGTGCTAAAATGTTTTTATGACTATGAAACCCATCCAAACATTAGTCTATTGTTAGTGGAGTATAAAAGTCAGACTAAACACATTTGAAGGGAACTTGCCTGCTGCATAGCAATATAAAGTAGGTATTAAAAATTCGCTGTGTGGACAGAATTGACACCCAAGAGTTTCCAGTTCAGTGTCTGGCATGAGTATTTCAAACAAATGAGTTGAGGAACCTGCAAACCATTCTGCTTGCAGATACAAAGGGTTAGTAATCTACAACAAGGCAGCTGTGAAAGGGCACACAGCTGTAGCCTCAGAGTCCAGGGAAGGAAGTCATTTCGGGGAAAGATGAGTTTATCACTGTATTAGAGGTAATTTCTTAATTCCTTTCATTTGCATTTACATATCCCAGTATTTATAAGCAGATGTCTGCTTTGTGCTGCACATCTGCCCAGTTTGCTGATCCCTTACACCAAGTTTTATATTTTTTTTTTGTCTTGGCTGCAACTCTTCTGCCTCGTCAGCCGTGCAGCAAAAGACTGAAAGTTCTGTGATTGTGCCACTTTGCAGCAAGATGCAAGAACATTTACACCTTGATCACAAGTCCAACCTTGTTGTTCCATCCCTCACTGCTCAGAGGAAACAATTAGACTGTTATAAAACTGCAAACAGGGAAACAGGGTCACAGGGCAGCAAATCTCAATAAAAAAGCAATTTTATCCCATATTCATGGGATAACAAGTCTGAGGTTAGTGTACTTAGCAGAGAAGAAAGCAGATGTTGACACAGTAACATTATTAAAAGCATAAATTTGGAATACTCATCTCCAGCTCTGCAAGGAATATTTTAAAGGAATATCCTTTAAAAGTAATGCAGTTCATCATTTCCTTCCTAATGCCCACAGCTCTGTGGCTGATTTCACCATGCATAAGACAAAGCTTAGGAAGTTTGCAGCTTTTCCTCTCCTGGCTTTGTTTTGTGACTCTGGTTGGGGGTCATTGCACACACCAAGCTCTTGAAGAGCAGTTGCTTTTCTCTATCTGCCCAGTTAAAGCACATTTTGGTTTGCTTTTCTGTCAGTGGAACATTGTAACATTCAGAACATGTGTGAATTACTTGAGGAGCAGCCAGGTGGTTCTTTGCCACTTTGGCACTGTTGATTTAAACTCTGGCTTTAAAGCAGGTTTTTAAACCAGGACAGTTCCTTTGGCTGAGCCAGCCCCAGCAATAAAACCCATCTGTAGCAGGGTGTGGTGACCAAAGGAAATGTTTCTGACAGTTCAGCAAAGTATTGTCATCACATGCTACATGCAATACCTGACCAAAGTCAGTCATACTCTAAATAAGGCTGAGCTAAATCCTTCCTTGTGCTTCATGACCGTTTTCCCAACTGGCAGACACTTTCCAGAGTTTCTGGTGTTCTGTCATCCAGCTTCCTTTGTTATATATAGCAAAGCTGCCAGTCTTTGTCTAAGGAAACTGCAGAAAGCACTTCAGGATTTACACAGTACATACTTTCTCCTGAACAACAGTCTAGACACTTAAATGCACGCCAGGGGATTTTTATTGACATGACAGATTACTCCAGCTTCCAGAAAGAATTAACAGAGAAAGAAAATGCCAGTGTTGTGACCCCAACCAGGCCAAGGACACAGAGCTCTCTGGATAATGCAGATATGGCTGCAGGAGCCCCAGGCACAAATGAGAATTTCAGTTCTCATTAATAAACTTCCCTGCTTTTCTGAAGTTTGAAAACTGTAACTGTTCAAAGATTCAAGCTGCAAAATTCAAATCCCAGAATCCACTATATTACATTCTTCAAACCCTTGCATTTTCAAAGCACCAAAAATTTAGTGGCTTGGATTTGACAGTGTTTAACAATTTCACAACAAAAGAGACACCTGTATACTTAAAAAAAAATCCAAAAATATGAAAATAATGGAAAATTATTCTCAGACAAAATTAATATAATGTTGTAGGTTTAGGAAGTGTATTTTCTGGAATACACTTAAATTGAGGATAAAACCAAACCGAAGACAAAACTGCTTTTGAAAATTACTGAGCTGCTGTATTTAAAAGGCAGATCCCTTGCGAGTCAAACATTTTTGTTAAACCTCCACCACCATGAATAAAAGTTTTCATTGAACTAAAACAGAACCAATTCCAGTAATCAGATACTGACTAAGACTCAGTTTGCTCACAATCACATTAAGGTCTCTAAGTGAAGAACACTTCTGCAGAAAAGGAATTCTTGTATCAGGACATAAATGCTGAATAAAATGCAGTCAAAACAGGATGGCCAACACACACATCCATACAGAGTCTTTCAAACAACACCACTGGTCTGTGGCAATTCCGGAAGCAGATACTGAAAAGCATCACTCAGCTCCAGATGTTTGCTCTGTTACATCTCCAGCAGAAAAGTGATCTGTCCCAAGGGACCCATCCTGCTAAACTCTCTGCTAGATAATATTTTTAGCTGTTATAAATAGCTGAACCTGGGTTTTTTGGGGGTTTTTGGAGTTTTTTTTCCATGTAGAAGCAGAAGGCAATGAGCAAAGGATTATTGCAGTTCTTGCTGGAGGGAATCCTTTAAGGTTTGCCGTTTTTATCTCCTGTTCTCTTATCAGAAATGGAAACATTCTATTTTGAGGCCTTACTATTTCAAGGACTAAGCTAAAATACAGGCTTACAACTGCCTTTGCCCACCAGTGTTTGGGTTTTATTTGGGTTTATTCAAGGAAAGAAGCACGATCCTACAACATTTCTCATCTTCAGAAGTATCTTTGCTGGTTTTGGAGATACCTGAAAGAAATGCTAATGAACAACAGTTTTACAGCTCCCCCTCCTTTCCAACACAACCTCTGTGCTTTGAAAGCAGCTCTAAGAGGTTTCTGCAGTAAACTGTCACTCTGTGCAGGGAAGTAGTGAGCTCAGCTTCCCCTAAGTGGGTCATGGGATGCTTAAGCATGAGAGGTTTTCAAAGTGATATTAAACTTTTAAAGACATCAGATTTTGTCCTGGTGTGAGAAGCTGCAGCCTGAGAGCAGCTGGGACTTTGAACTGAAAGGTTCCCAGCTGGAACTCTGGCAGAAAGGGATGCAATGATTAATTCACATCTGCAGCAACATATAGCTACAAACAGAGGAGCCTCCTTGGAGACAGCCCCAGCACTGTGAGGCAATGTTTTTATTTACAACCTCCTCTAAGATAATATTAAGAACACATGCAGAAGCACCACTCAGCCCTGACTCTTGCTACATTTGGCCCACATCAGATGAAACCAAGAAATGACAGAAGCACACACCCCTTGAGTGCCATTTCCATCCCCTTTGATGGCAGTGGTGCTGAGCCTTGTACTGGGCACAGGGAAAGAACCTTAAAGTCCAGTAGTGTGTCCCAATTTCATTGCAATATTCACCTTCATTATGACTTCCTCTGACAAAGAGCTGTCTAGTAGCCAGAGTTGCTTCCTACAAATGCAGAAAACTGATAAAAATTGCCTCCCAGTCTTTCTCTGGGTAATAGTTTGGTAGCATCTAACCACCTCCACTGTCAGTCTAAAATGAACCTGGAAATAGAGTCCAGGGATTATTCTGCATCAGATACAGAACCTCAGCTCAAACAGGGCTGGGACAAGATTTTCAGACTGACAGAAACCAGCTCAGTCAGTCTGAGCCTTGGGCAGCTCACAGAGAAGCCAAATTCGTTTTCCTTTGCAACTAAGGAAGGGCAGCACTACCAAGGATGACCCTGAATTATCTTCTAGAGATATTTATTTTTCCCTACAGACTATAAAAGAAGATAAGGGCAAGTAGACACTTTATTTAGGTGCCTTTATTAAGAACCTAAAATTAGGCAAGATTAATCTGGGCCACCTCCTTTTGTCAGTCAGTACTGAGAGGGCAAAGGCACTGAAATAGGTTTTCTACATGCCACTCATGGCCAAGAATCTGCAACAAGCAGCACCCAAGGAAAAATTGTTTTATGTTTCTTTGTGACATTCACTGATTTTCTACACCTTTGCTGTGTGACATGCTTGCCTTTCCTGCCTTCACTGTCAGGCAATTTTCAGGCCTGAAAGCTGTTGCCATGCCAGGAGTATAAGCAGCTTTTCCCAATAAGATTCTTGTTGTTAACATACAAAATTTATTTCACCTTCTACTGGGGGGTTTTCCTCTAGTAATTGGTTTTCTCCATCTTTGCTTATCTTTAACTAGTGAGTAAAGGATGTTTCTTCAGTTCTGACTGGGATTGCAAGGTAAACTGATCCATACTGTGCTGCTGAGTTCTATTACTATTTCTTTGTTCACACTTAGCATTTACATAGCCATGATTGTACATCACAGTATTGTATTTCAAAGATATTATTTCACAAGCAAAAAAGAAGGATTGTAAAATAGTGCTATATCTTAAATTGCACTGATATTTAGAGAGTCTCTAAATGTACAACACAAAGTCAGCCCCTTTGTGCTACTTCAACAATCCCTGGGGTATTTCAATCAAAAATGGCCAAACCATTTTTTTTAGCATCTAATTTGGAACTCTGATTTACCTTTCCATGGACTCTAAAGTGATTTCTGGGAGACTGACTGGCTTAATTAGCCACTATATTTGGCCTCATGTTGGCATAACATGAATGTAGTTTCTTCATCTACTACTGCCTAAAGTACTACCTGCACATCGATTTGGCTCTAAATAGAAACTGTACCTGTATTCAGGCTTCTAAGGATACAGAAATATAAAATTCTATTTAGTTCAGTAAACATGGAATTAGAAATCTAAGTTTAGTTCAGTGTTTGGTCTCTTAGCAATGGGACAAAGCTCTCACTCTTATATTGGTTGAGATGGATAAAATTTTTCTAGTTTGGTCCAGAAAACAGGTTTGGAAGCCAAGGAAAAATATTTGCAAGTTTCCAGTAGAATTCAAATGAGAGCTTCAAGCAAAACCAGAGATTATTTTTCTCAATGGCAAATCATTCATCTTCTGCTTGAAAAATTTTACCTAAGCTGCCAGTACTTTTTTAAACCGATTTTAAAATTAAATATTGGTTTTTTCCTTTGAAAGAACATATTTATATTAAAAGGGGTAGGTAAAAATGAACAAAATTTAAACAGAACTCACAATTAAAGAAAAACAATTTCTGAGTGATAGCTACACAGCTGATCCAAATAGAGTCTACCCTTTTTATTCCTTTTTGGTTGCTATCAAGCAAAATGCCCATTCTTTCTAATTTCAGTCACAGAAGAAAAGCTGTTTACTTGCCTCCATATCATTTATAAAACATGTAGAGTGCATTCAGGAGTAGTAAAGTTTTCCATAAAAAGTATTTGGAATCAATCTAACAATTCAGAAATTGTTCAAATTCATATGCAGAGGAGATGAGAATGTTTTCAGATCACTAAATAAAAAGTGTCATTAGTAGAAAGTGTTGCAATTTAATAAAACAAAGAGGTTGGGAATATTTCTCAAACCTAAGATATTCAAATGGTACAGTAATTTTCATTTTTCAAAAGTACTATCAAGAGCTGTCCTTCTTCTGATCTGGCTGCTTTGATAAATAGAATTTAGGTGTAAAATTTAAGTCCAGAAAAGAAGTTTTCAGTGCTTTTTTTGCCTCAAGTGCCTGTCCTGGACATCTACTATTACCTCTTTGCTTAAATTTCAGCACTGGTATCTGGACTTAGCAGGACCTTTATGCCCCAGGCAGCAGCAGGACAAGCAGCCTCACCTGGCTTTGTAATCAGCAGGAATTACAAACTCCCAGGAGCTCTCACACCACATTAACATCACACTCTGCCTGTCACAGGTTTGTGAATCAGCACGAAAGTGAATTAAATTATAAAATGGGGTTTTCAGCACATTCTTGGTACTGCCAGTTATTTCCACACAGCTCTGTATTTCCTGTTCTACCTTACTCCAGCTCATTTCCCTACTGATGAATTCTGGCTGTATTTATAAATAAACAGCACTGTGTGGGCCAAAATCTAAATATCCATTTTATCAAAGAGCACAGATGAACTAGGCGTCTAGAATAAAAAGAAATTGACAAACAACCCTTACATTGTTATCTAAAAATTCAAATTATGGCAACTAAGGTTTGCAACTTTAGGAAAGCCTCAGGACTGATTTGTGTAGGAATATTTTCAAACTATAGCTGCACCCATAAGCATTGATGGCAGGTCTAAAAAAAGAGATTGCAGCTGGGGCTGAGCTGAAGGATGGGAGAAAACTTTTTACTATTTTAGAAAATGGAAGATGCTGGAAGGAATCTATCCCAATACCTAAGCTAATGCTTAGCTTGAAATCTGGAATCATTGCATCCACTTTGGAGAAACTTTTCTTAATAAAAAAGGAAATAACTTCTTGGACAAAATGTTAGTAACCAGTATGTTTCAAGGTTGTACCAGAGTTAAGTGATGGGTATTCAGCTTTTTGTCCTACTGCTTTGGACAAGGGTATCATAGAATTCAAGCTCATTCCAAATAATTTCCCATTCCCATGCGGGCAGAACACCACACAGAGATCATGTTTAACAAAGTTTATGTGCCAGAGGAGCCAGAACATGTGATTACCAAGTAAAATCCTGACTAATTTTCAAAAATTCTATGCAGCAAGCTCAGTTCTAGAAGGAGAAGAAAGTGCAACACTGGATTTAAGAGACAGAAATGACACAGAATTTGAAGAATTACCAACAATTGTGAGTATATAATGCTAAATAAAAGATTCTTTATGCTACCTTCTTATTCACTGCCACTTCCCACCTCTTCCAATTCAGTATCTCTCAAACAGTTTCAGTGCAACTAAATTAAAAACTACTTTACAAAAACCCACTGAAAAAAGGCAGGTCTGCAAATTCTGCAGCCTTCTACACCTTTTGCAGTCCTACCAAGAGGTCTGATGTAAAAATTCTCTAGCTGGGAAGAAAAATCAGCTTATCTCTGTTTGTTTGGTCACTGTATCCATGTCAAATATGAGAGGTGACAGCTAAAAAAGCATCCACACCTGACAGACCAAGCAATTTAAATGTTATTTTACACATGTAGACTGAATGTACTGAGGGTTTTTTTCCCCTCTTTCCCCTTGAATTCTTGTCACTGCCCACAAGACCACACAATGTAACAAATCTCTTGCAGTTTGGAGACCTGAAGACCACAGAAAGCACCATCATCCAGCCTGGAGAAAGTGAAAATGATACTGCTTATGAAGATAACCCAGAAAGTTTTGATGGTAAAAATCCCTTTCATTTCTATTTTTACACATCAAATTTATACTGCCATCTACTATACAATATCTGGAAATCTCAAATACTCTCTTCATTTGCTCATTTTCTATCAAAAGAACAAGCTCAAACCATTGTGACAAAGCCAATAGAAGTTTTCCTTGGACATAGCCTTTCAGATTGGAAGGCAGCACTGTGTGCAAAGCAGAGGGAGTAACTCTTGTCTTTCTGGCTTAACAGGTGAACGGAGCGGGGATTCAGAGAAAACTGATGAAGGTATTAAAAAGATTTGCTTATAAAGACAAGGGAGAAGCATAACTGCCAGGCAATTCCCCTTCCTGTGCCCATGCCATTAAGTAAAAGTTCCAGGGGAGGCTGAGCTGCTTTCTCTGGCTCACCTGCTCACTGTCTCCATATCCACATCCATAGGGAACCCTCCAGCACAAAGGTTCCATGCTGTGGCATTCACATTCTCTGAAAAATCCCTTTGCCCAGGATTCTGCTCCTGGGAAGCTGAGAAGCCTCAGACAAAAAAAAGTAAAACAATAATTATGTTATTTGCTTCTCCTGTGTTTTGCTGCTTTGGAATGTGTTTGGAGGTGACTGTTTCATTGCATTCTGCTGTGAGTTGTTTTCACTCTTTGGCCAGTCAGGGCCAAGCTGTGTCAGGACTCTGGAAAGAGTCAGGAGTTTTCATTATTATCTTTTTAGCACTGAGAAGTATCCTTTCTGTATTCTTTAGTATAGTATAGTATTCTTTAATATAGTATAATAAAATAAATTAGCCTTCTGAGAACATGGAGTCAGTTCCATCATTCCTGCCTTCATCTGGGGGAACGCAAATACAATACCAGGCTGCTGAACATCCAAACCTACTTTAGAATTCACAAGACAGTAAGAAATTTTCCCAAGAAGTGGGATGCAGCAGAACAGCACCAGGTCTATCAGTAGCCTCTTATCAATGGTCTCCATGAGATACATACTAACATTCCCAATTTCTTCTTTCAGGTGGTCTGGGAACAATTGCACTGCTTGGAATAATTATTGGAGTCATTGTTGCAGTTGGAATCCTTGCAGGAATAATAATTGCAGTTGTAAGGAAGATGTCAGGCAGGTACTCGTAAGTAAATTGCTCATCAGGCTTTTCCTTCAAGCACCTTCCTCTGAGCAGGGTCAGAGGAATCACTTGGGAAATTTCTAAGGTTTCTATTTTGACAAAAAAACCATCTATTTTCCTGGTTTACAGTGCCTTAGACCGACTCAGCAAGAGCTGCCAGTGTGGTATGGTGTCTGCATGCTCTCATGTGCTTCAGAAGCTCTCCCCAGTGTGCACATGCTGTTAAAATATCATTTTGGGATTACTCTGGGGAACAGAGTCGTTCAGTAGGGACTGAACAGGTTCCAGAAGTAGTGGATAACATGTGGACATTGGGGAGCAATCTCCACCTTATTTTTTGGTGACACACAAATCTAAAGAGTTTTACAAACTCTGAAAGAGTAAGAAAACCCCAGAAAATTGAGCAGATACTGTGCACCAGGAGAAAGCCAAATAGGAACTAGGAAGAGAAATAAAGAGGTGATATGAAAGACAAAGAGAAAGGGAAAAAAGATCATGTGATTTACATTTGGGTAATGATGAACAGTAAAATGTCTGCTTTTTGTTTTCCAGGCCCTAAAAAGAGTTGAACTAAGCAAACCATGCCATTCCATGCTGGAAAATACAAGTGCTTCTTATTTCATACAGAGACTATTCCTGTATTTGTGTGAGAAGATGATCCATGGAAAATATAATCAAAGCATTTCAGATCTATGGGGATACCACACAATTCTAAGGACCACCCTCACACCTCCCCTTGCACAGAGCATGGAACATTTTCATAGGATTTTTTATAGCCTTTACTAGAAGAAAAAGATACTGCAGTAAAAAAACCCTGCAGCAAAGAGATGTATATCTGAAATGTGATTTGCAGGTATTATATGCTTGGGTTTTAAACACTGCCAAAGATTATTTCACATTACTTTATATGTATTCTTTTAAAACAACAGCAAAAAAAAAAAAAATTGTTTTGGCTGGTTAAGTGCTCCTGGCATGTTTATCTACCACATGATGTATCAAAAAGGAGGAATTAGCTTCAGTGAGAACCAGTTATTTACAATGTAGGAAAATACTGGATATTGGAAGGTAAAATCTTTCCACTGCTGATACAGATTTTCTGCTCTTGATATTTATGTTATTTTGTGGCAAAATATGGTAGGTCTGGCTGGAACTGATCTACCAACTGAAAGCTTGCTCGTCTGACTATGGCATCAGGAATTTCCTGCCTTCTCTTGTTGCAGAGACATGCAGGAATTGAAATACACATCCTGAATTAAGGGGTGCTTGGAAAATACCCAATTTTGATGGGTCACTTTAGAGCTGACGTGTAGAAGCTTTTGAATTAGTGTACACCATGTTTTTTCATTATGCCTGTCCCATTTCCTAACTGTACAGTTGATTTATTTGACAACATGTGCAACACCAGGTCAGAACGTGTCACTGAGGTGTGATGCAGCTTTGGAGTCTGCAGCTTTTCTGGGGCATGTTTAGAGCAGCACAACCTGAATGTACAGAGCTCAGAGCAAAGGCTTTGCATGTCAAGTGACTGCAGCGCATCAGGTTCCCTAAATGCTATGAGACTTCAGTGTTTGGTGTAAAAATCATGATAATCAATATCATCAGCCACTGCTAAATTTGTCAGCTTATCTGTGTTTGCTTTTCTGTTTCTTTCATGTGCCTTGAGCTATCATATCAATACAAGCTTTGGAAATAAAAATCATAATATAAACTGTATTATTTTACAATAATTGTTCTTGTTTTCTTCAAAAAAACCCACTGTTCCTTCAATTTTCCTGACTTATTTTGCTACTTGTCTTATCAATGTAATGTCAAAACCCAACTCGACATTGATAAATGAAACTATCATTGAAAAGTAAACATACGAGAGATAACTAATTCAGAGGTCTTTAATTAGTTCTGGAGCTGATGTGATGAGACCCTCAGTCTGTGACCAAGGAGTAAGCCTAATCTTTATCATTGTGTAAATTGATATGAAAGCAGGAAAATGACAGTTTTTTCTTCTTGCAGCAAAAGAATATTAATTCTGTTAGCCTCCATTTAACAATTTCTTATCTGTACTGGGAAATACCCCATAAAGTGCTCTGATGCCTGCTCAAATGTGTGGCATATGGAATTATGAATTATTCACCCACTGAAGGGAATGCACAGATGTCACCAGTTTCTTCTGCACCAGCGCTCACTGCTAATTTGCAAGTACCAAAATGAGAAAGCCTTTCTTATGCCACCAATAGTAACAAGTCCCCCACTTGAAAAATGTATAGCAGAGAACCTTTCTGGGCAGCTCTGAGTTTCCCTGACTCATGGACAGAACAGTTGAACAGGCAGCACTGTGCTTTGTTCCTGCTCCAGAAGCCATTTTAACTTCATATTGCAACTACTTAATTGTTCTGGTCCTAACTGTGCCTTTATAGCTCACCCCTTGTTTAAGGCAAGCTTTTTAAATCTTAGATTTTAAAGCCAAGTCAACCCTTGACCAAATGGCCCACACTCCACTGAAACATTTAGGGGGCTTCCAGCACTGGAGACTCAGTACTAAATATTGTGCTGTATTAAATCTGACCAACACAAACATGAAGACAATTTCTGATTATCAGCTGGAGTCCAGGATACTCAGTTATGGCTAAAGAAAGCAAGGACTCCAAAGAACCAAAAGATATCTCTTACTTTGAAAATCCAGCAACTGCTGCTGCACTGATACATTCAATATTCTGATGATTCATACACCTTGCTGCCTAGAAATCTCAAGTGCAGAACATTCCAATTAGCTTCAAGCAAACCTCAAGAAACAATGGAAAATTCATGAAAAACTTGCACATCTGTTACATATCTATGTGTTACTGAATCCTTAATTTAATTAATCTGTAATTTCATGATACAAACGTTTGGGAAATGCAGACTAAAGATGCACACAGAGGTTTGTATTTTGCATGAATCTACTGCAGCATTCTGTGACTGAGCTGTCTCATTATCCAACTTCCCATTACTAGTTCAGGAGCTCAAGGGTGGGTTGAACACAAGCTACGCAGGTTTTTGGTAGAATTTCTGTGGAAGAGGAGACCTTTTCTGCCTTGTGAGAAGTCAAACAGCACATTGTCCCAGGGCAAATCCTTCTGTGAGCTGAAATGAGTGATCAGTACGACCAAGGCCAAGGTCAGGAGATTTCCTATGCATGAGAGCACACGAGGAAACAACAGCTCCATACTTTCACCAGCTGGCCAAGCCTGACTTTTATTCACAGGGAACGACACTCAATAAATCAACACTTGCTTTTAACTTCGAGTCCTCACTCCTGATCATATTCATTCCTTTAGAGTTAGTAACAATAATGTTCCCTTTTGCAGCTTGGCTTTGAGTCATGAATGTGGCTCCCCCGAACAGACAAGCAGGCACCAGGCTTCCTGTGAGAATGCCAGATGTCACTAAAAAATATCATAAACAGAGTTGTCCCCTTGCATTTGTGTCTGTGGGGAAGATACACAGCAGTAGTAACTATGAAAGCAGTGACTTGATACATCAATATTTATAATAGTTCTGGACATCAATACAGCAATTCTTACAAGAGTTCATTTAAGGCGTGTTTTTCCTGTAAGAACAGAAAATGTCAGAAGAATTAATTCAAAACCAGAACTAAAAAAGTGTGCACCAGAAGAATTATGGAGATTGATATACTCCTATAAATAAAAGAAGTCTTCTTTTATAATTAAATATCAATTAAAACATACAGCAATTGCTTATTACTTTAGGAGCACTGCATTATGCTGTTGAAATTATCTTAACCACATCTTATTTTATTAAAGAGTAAGGACACCCTGCATTAACACCTCTGTAAAGAGTTCAAACTCAAAACCACTGATGCATTGTTCACAGGTGGATGGCAAGTCCTGCCAGATAAGTGACTTGCCAAAGGTTACACCACAGGCAAGAGAAAAGCCACCAACCCAGGAAACTTTAAACATTAAAACATTGGTCCTGGCACAGCCTCATGAAGTGAAGTTCCATTACATTTTACGGTAACACCATCCTTAATATTCTTTTCTATAAGGCAGGAACAAAGGATACAGAGCAAAAAAGCACCTTATTGAATCTCCAAGACCACTCAGGTCAGAAGTATGCTTGGGTTGCTTTCAATGAGGAACAATCTAAAATTAATTTCTCTGGCACCAGCTGAAGTTCTGCAGTGTTGATGCTGCTGAACCACCCTAAAGCTCAAGAAGACATTGTTACACCTATTTGTACTCAACCATTTCACCAGCTGAAACATCAGATTGGCCATATCCACCCTTCTGCAGACAGATTTTTTAAGCTAAAGGATTAATCATACTGAAATCCCCAGCATTTTTTTTGTTTGACAACTCCTGATGGATGCAGGAGGTAACAGGGGATCTGTAACTTGACACCAGGTGCCATAATGAGAAGGCTGAATTAATGCTTTGTACGCTTCTCACAGCTGCAGCATGGAGGTATTTATGGATAAATAAACTGAGCATCACACTGGCCATGTGTCTTTGTCCAGGCCTTGTGGATTTAGGCATCAGACCAAACCCACAGCTCCCCCTGCTCTGCAACAAACAGTTGGGCTGCAACACAAAGATCCCCATTCAATCCTGGAGCTTGTTCAGCTCTTCCAGGCCTGAGAAGTCAGATTTGCAGACTCTGGTAAATTCTTAACTGGCAAATGTCTTAGCAGGCAGAGTGCTGCCCATTCCATGCATTTTCAAAGCTGTGTTCTGTCTCCAGAAGGTAGCTGGCAAAGATGAGTGATTATTGGGAGTTCAGAACTAAAACCAAAGAATGACATGCACAAAAAAGAGGAAAATGGAAGGGGAAGGAAAAGTAGAGAACTGCAACACTTTGTCTTTACTTAAATTTAATTTTTGTTCACGTTTCCAGCTTGAGATAAAATTGGACTTGCCAATGGACTTGCCAGCCTGTGAGACTACTTCAGATGTTAACCCATATCAGTACTCAGGTAAACTTGCATCAGGGAAAAAAAAATCTTAAAAATGTTACAACCTTATTTTCTGATAGGAAGGGCAGTAAGAGTGATGCTGATGGAATGCAGCAACAAATCCAGTAACAGCCATGTAAAAAAGGGGAAGGTGGTCCTATTGAAGCAGAATCTGTCCTGTTACTCAGAGAGCCCTGGGACTTCTTTCTCCCATGCAGAACTGGAAGCTATCAATGTTCTAAGAACATGGATTTCATTGTACTACACAAGCACTTGAAGTAATTTTTCTTACAATTACTGGTAATAACTTGAAGGCAATAGTGACCAGCAACTGAGTTAAGTCATTGTCTACAAGTGGATGAACCTAAATCCTTATTAAAATACTCCCTTCTTCCCTCCACAATGACTAAACATTTTCTAACAAGGTGATTTTAAATATACTGATGTTTGTCTTAGGAAATTAGTACTGTATGTCTCATTTGAGCTGGGAAGCAACTCCATTTCCTGCCTTTATGAACCATGTTATCCTCAAATAACACATTCCTTTGAGTCCTGTGGTTATTTTGCCTCATGACATTTGATTCATCCTAAGCAGGAAACAGAGAAGGAATTAGCAGGTTCAGCAGGTGTGCTCAAGGGAAAAGAGATAGGAATGTCAGCTCTTCCTCATTTCCTATCCACCACAGGAATAAACCCCACAGGAGTTGAATAAGCAGCAATAACTGAGCACAGTGTAGTGCATTCCAGCTCCCTTCTTGAAGGAATGTCCTCTCTGTACATCAGGCTCTCAGGCAATTTACTGAGAAATAAGGGACAGCTCAGAGCTGTTCTCCTGCCTATACCCCTACAAACATTTTAAACAGAGAGAACTGAGAGAAGTCCACTTCTCACCACTTAGACAGAGCTTTACATATAGGTGGTACAAGAGATTTTGACCTAAAAGCCGGCCCTCAAAGGCAAGTTGTATATAAAAAGCACAGCTCACTTTTTACAGTAGAGCAAAGGCTGCCGGTTATAAAGTAGTGGAAGAATTTCTTGATTTAAGTTGCTGTTCAAAGTTCCCTCTGTGATCCAGACCTGGACTTAGACTGAGGAAACTATTCCTGGAACTAAGATCTGAGTCTTTGTAATAGACAAAATATTAATATAATGTAAGCATACATTACTGTTAATCACCTCTCACAGGGAGGCAAAGCCTGTCACCTCTTCATTTAAACCTGGAAGGGCTGAAGTTAAAAAATGTTCAACTCATAACTATGAAGCCTCTCCTTAAAATAATTTTCCTGATGAATTCTTCTAGTTCCTTTTGTCATGATCAATGCTTAACTTACTAACGCAATAAGCATGCTTGATTGAGGGGAAAGTAGCAATAGAATTACTGCATTTCATGCTGAAAAGTGAGCAAGAGCCACAGGAATGACCTCAGGTTTCATACACCTGACAAAAAACAAGGGGTAAAGAAATGCATGAGCAGAATAAAATTAAAGACTCCTCACTGCAGGCTGATGTAGATGCAGGATAACTGCACACTCAGTAAGCTGTACCTGAGCCCCAGCTAGTGGTGGGAATTACTGATGGCATTTTTACAGGAAAGATGAGCATGTTCATAACAGAAAAGCTTTGGATTCTTATGTATTGGCTCCTACTCATCAAGCCTGGTTTCATTTTTAAAATGCTTCCAACAAAACAAAAGCTACATATTGGTTACTTATGGTTTGCCTACACCATCTATACAGCCCCTCAGTGGTTCTGGTTGATCCAGCTCCTGGAAGTTGGAAGAAGCAGGCGTGCAGGCAAGGAGATGCTTTCTCCTTTCTCAGTGATATTTTCATCCTCTGAGCCAGTCTGTCACTCACAACTAGTAGGCAGCACAACCAAGAGCTGAAAACAATTCTTATGTGTTCTTCCTTCCATGGAGTATTGCCAACATATTCTCTCAACATAAGTGTTTCTGATTAAATAAGTTTAAGTGATTAATTCAGCTAAGAAAGTCATGGTCATCAATTTTCTGGACCCAATATTGTAGCGTTCACATCAGTTTATAGAGCCAGCCCTAAAATATCTGCTCTAGTTTGCAATGGAGATTATCCAACGCCATTGATAAATTTGCATTTTAGTGAACTTTATCTTTAGCCCTGTGACACTGTTGGTGTAATTTGTACAGATGAATTTTAGCCAGTTAGTGCAAGTAGTATGCAGGAAATGGCTGCTATGCCCATCTTGGTACAACTGCCCCTGGATCCCTGGAAATGTCCAAGGCCAGGCTGGACAGGGCTTGGAGCAGCCTGGGATAGTGGAAGGTGTCCCTGCCATGGCAGCAGGATAGAACTGGATAATCCTTAAAATCCAATCCAACCCATTCTAGTCCTACAGAATTTACCTGCTGGACTGAAGATCTCAGCAGCTGTTCTGGAGAGGGCAATGATCACTTTTGGCCAGGAGTCATCTCTTGTGTGAAACAAGCATTGGGATCACAGCCTGGGATCAAGAGGGAATGAATCAACAAAACTGACCTCTCCTGTCCCATCAGATATCCTGCTTACCCTTTTGTTAAAGTTAGTCAAATGGGAGTGGTGGGAAAGCCCCCTGGAGCAGGATATAAACCCCAAATATGTAAGATTAACTAGCTATGAGCTATGATCAGTTCCATAAAGTGCTCCTGAAAAGGGACCCCTCCATGGCTGTAGGAAAAGCAGCTTGTGGGGCTGCAGGTGAGGAACTTTTGTACAACGTAACAGATGAGTGACAACACAGACAAGAGTGACAACCAAACCATGAGACATTTGAGTCCTGTGAAAGCTTGGACATTGCTTTAAGCTGTGAAAAACTAGATTTTTGTAGCAAAACTTGCTACTGGTGCAGGCTGTAGAAAGCAGAAATGAGGACTGCGAAGGACCTTGAGGTTAGAAGGGCTCACCTAAATGAGCAGGAAGGGAAAGGAGCAGGAATACTTAATATTTGAGTCTTAAGAGTCCCATTCCCCAGGACTTTTTGAGAACAGCTTCCCAAAATATCTTAGTGCTCAGTCCGTTCTCTATTTTCCAAAACTACACTTGTAGAAAATGATGGTAATATTTCTTAAATTCAGGGCTATTAATAACCAGGAACCCGGGCAGCTCAGTCTTTCCCAGAGCCATAACACGCAGCACATTGTCTTCTGTGTTTATAAGGAAAAACCAGAACACACAGAAAGTTATGATAAAAGAGACCTTGTCCCATTTAACAAGAGAAAAACTGGCCATACTGCTATCACTGGAGTTCACCTACTTTCAAGGCTACTTTAGAACTTCTGATCTAAAAAATCCTTTTCTATAAATATTTTTTCCTACCATGGCTCACTAAGATTTTCACACACAAGAAGATAATTCTCTCTAAGCCACAAGCCACCTTTTCAATTACTCTGAATAAATTCAGTCAGATGCCCAAGATTTACAAAAATGTTTTTGCTCGTATTTGTCTCTCCTATGTGCTTACACACCTCCAAGTAACCAGAAAAGCTAATTCATCATTTTAGAGAGCACAACAGCAGAAATAATGATGTTTTCAGAATACAGAAAATTAAGTGTTCGGGACTTTAATCAAGTAAAGATATGTAGGTTTCTCAATGTCCAACTGAAAGTGTACATTGAAAGTGCAGATCCTCTGAACACCACCAGATGGTAGATAGTCTCAGTATAAATGTGGGGAAAATTAGGACGACTTCTACATACAGCTGGAGAAAAGTTATAATTTCTGTTATTTGTGATAATTTGGGGAAAACTTATACTGAACCTTGAAGGTAGAAAGGTTCATATTCTAGCTAGTTGGGTAGGTTAATTTTTTCTAAGTTTTAATTTTTTCTGTTATAGGCATAAGGCTCTAACCTGTTAAATGGGAACCTTGATTTTTCTTAAAATAACCTCCAAACTTACACAGGTGTAACTAGTCTAGCTTACTTATAAAATTAAATGTTAATAGAGCTAAATTAGAATTAATTTAGTCTAATAAGTCAAAGTTGTTTCAACCTATTTGAGGTTTTCTTACTACTAAAATTAGAGGCTTCAAAACTGATTATGGTATACCTACAAAACATTTGTAATATAACTGCATCCTGAGTGTTCCAGGTGGAAAAATCACTGTGTGCTGTTATTTTTCAGTCTGCTGTTTCTTGCCAAACTTAAGCATCACTGCAGAGGTGTTCAAATTCCTAGTGTGTGTCTTCCAGATGTATGAAGGGTTAAGTTTGTAGCTGTTTCTTGGTAATATGGTGAATTATTTTTAAAAAGCTGTGTTTTGATAAGAGTGGGTAGACAGGTGATTTTCTTGGCTACTTGCTGAGGGAATCCAGCTTCCTGGAATGGAATGGGATTCCTCTGTCCTGATGCTATATGAGTGCTTTTTGTGCCCAGCCTTACTGACAGTTTTAATGCTATACATTGATGTACATCATCAAATAAACGTAAAACATTTCTGAACTTACTCTTCTCTAAATGTATTAATGTCCTGTGGATTTAAATTGGGGATTTTTCCCTGGGAAAATGGCAAATTCTCAACAAATTCAAGGTAAAATACAGTCCTAGCTTGGGAGGAATACATCTTTGACTGCATTATGAATAGAACATTCAGGGGAGAGAGAAATTAAGGGCAGACACACTGTTATGTCCTGCAGTACAAATACAGACATCTCCCAGCAGGTGATTATGGAGGGTTTTTTTTCCTCTCAGGTACTTGCTCAGAAACAGCAGAGCAAAAAACTTGGTTTAGATGGAACAGTACAATTTATGTGCAGCACAAATGGGTCCCAAGCCAGCGACAGCCTGGGCCCCTCAGGGCTGTGAGGGTCAGTCCCCACATCACCCCAGTGACCCAAATAATTTCCTCTCAGCCACCTCCTAGGCTTTTTTTAAAATTTCAGTCACAGGTGAGAAACCTGTGGAACAGCTTTACTACAAAAAGATGAAAAAGACATTAAAAAAAAAAAAGGGGGAATGAGTTTGGAGAACCTGTTGATTGTCTGGCAGAGGGCGGTGGATGGAGGCGGCTGGGGCATATGGTGATGTGAGGGGGGCTCAGGGGATAGAGGGGTGCAGGGGATAAAGGGGGTGAAGGGGTGAAAAGGGAGAAAGGGGATGGAGGGGAGGAAGGCTGTGCTGGGGATGAAGAGGATGAAAGGGGAGAAAGGGGTATAAGAATGAAGGTGATGAAGGGGAGGAGGGGGATGAAGGGAACCAACGGAATGAAGGTGATGAAGGGGCTCTTGTTGGGCATGAAGGCAACGTAGAGGATGAAGGCAAAAGGGGCTGTTGGGGTAGAAGGAGATGAAGGGCAGGAAGAGGCTGTTGGAGAGCCATGAGGGTGATGAAGACGATGAGGGGCAGGAAGGGGGCATTAGGGATGAAGGCAATGAAGATGATAAAGCCGATTAAGGGCAGGAAGGGGCTATTGGAGATGAGGGGGATGAGGGTGATGAAGGGCAGGAAAGGGCTTTTGTGGATGAGGGGGATGAGCATGATAAAGCCAATGAGGACAATGAAGCTGATGATGAGGGGGACAAAGACGGTGCAAGGCAGGAAGGGGATGTTGGGGATGAGTGGGATGAGGACAATAAAGCCGATGAGGGGGACGAAGGCGATGAAGGGCAGGAAGGGGCTGTTGGGGATGAGGACAATAAAACTGATGAGGACGATGAAGATGAAGGGCAGGAAGGGGCTCTGGGGGATGCAGGGGATGAAGGGCAGGAACGGGCTGTTGTTGATGAGGACCATAAAGCTGATGAGGACGATGAAGATGAAGAGCAGGAAGGGGCTCTGGGGGATGAGGGGGATGAAGGGCAGGAACGGGCTGTTGGGAATGAGGGGGATGAAGGGCAAGATGAGGACAATAAAACTGATGAGGACGATGAAGAAAAGCGGCTCTTGGGGATGAGGGGGATGAAGGGCAGGAAGGCGCTGTGGGGGATGAGAACCATAAAGCTAATGAGGATGATGAGGATGAAGGGCAGGAAGGGGCTCTGGGGATGAAGGGCAGGAAGGGGCTCTGGGGATGCGGGGGATGAAGGGCAGGAAGGCGCTGTGGGTCAGGAAGGCGCTGTGGGTGAGGAGGACCACAACGCCGATGAGGACGATGGGGATGAAGGGCAGGAAGGCGCTGTGGGTGAGGAGGACCACAACGCCGATGAGGACGGTGGGGATGAAGGGCAGGAAGGGGCTCGGGGGGTCCCGCGGCGGGCCCTGCCCGCGGCCTCCCCCGCACGTCACTTCCGAGGCTGGAGACAAGATGGCGCCCGGACGGTGCCGGCGCTGAGGCCGCTCCGCCGCCCGCGGGGCCCGGGTGAGCGGGGCGCGGCGGGACCTGCCCGCGGCCTCCCCCGCACGTCACTTCCGAGGCTGGAGACAAGATGGCGCCCGGACGGTGCCGGCGCTGAGGCCGCTCCGCCGCCCGCGGGGCCCGGGTGAGCGGGGCGCGGCGGG
>NW_024371260.1:4194056-4390739 GCF_014805655.1 Passer montanus | reverse complement strand
GCGCAGGGAGGGCGGCCCGCGGAGGCTGCCGAGGGTGCGGAGCCGCCCCGGTGTCCGCGGGGGGGCGGCGGCCGCGGGTGTGAGGGCAGCGGCGGCAGGTGCGGGACCTGTGCCCGCCGGAGCGGGGGAGCGCCTCGGGGAGGGGAGGAGAGGGTGGAGGATGCGAGGGAGGCCGGTTGGAGGAAGGCGCTCCATTCCCTGTGCGCCTTTCTCAGTTTTTTGGTTTTGTTTTTTTTTAATCTTGAAAATGCTGCCTCGGAAGTGTCGGCTGGCTCCTGCCGCCGCCAGCCTGATGCTGAGAGAACTGTGCTCTTTCAAACTGTCTTCAGAAGTTGTGGCGCTTCGCAGGCCCCAGAGCTCCTGCAGGTCACGTTCAGCCAAGCTGAGTGAGCAGGGCTTGAGGGAATTAACTCCGGAATTGCTTCCCTCACTGGAAATGCCCATCTGTGAATTACTCTTTTAAGTCGGAGAATAATTCATTGTGCAGTGGTACCGTGGGGGAAAAATGTTTGTGGCGAGATGAAAAATATTCGTGTAAGACATTTAGAACGGCTCAAGGGATGTATTTTAAGTGCATTTTTTATTTGAAGGCAGAGCAGCCTGCAGAGCTGATAACCATCTCATGGACAGGTAGCTGAAGTATTCAGTGAAGTTTCCAGTGGTTTCAAATTCATATGAAGCTGCAAAATTTCCGTTCTGAAGCAGTAAAGAAAACTTTAAGTTGTTTCCAACTGAGGAAGGAAGAGAAGGTGGTATGGCTGCACCTGCTAAATGATCATTCAGTGGCAAGAGAGAGCTATTCTTCTTATTTCACATTTGAGTGAGCAGCAGTGGACAGCTCTAGAGAGCAGCAGGGCTGCTTGTGCTTCTCATGCTGCCCCAGTTTGCTGTTCCCAGTCTGGGCTCTGGACTTTGGGAATGCTGTTTGGATGCAAAGCCTTCTCCAGCTTATTCAAATATATTAAATAGATTAGGGCAACTGGAGATGTACAGCAGCATGGCATGTAGTTATGTTCCTCACAAGAAACTGTAGGAACTGATTACAAGAAGTAATGGTTTCAAGTTGAAAGAGGGGAAGTTTAGGTTAGATATATGAAAGAAATTGTTCCCCATGAGGGCAGTGAAGCCCTGGCACAGATTTCCCAGAGAAGCTGTGGCTGCCCCATCCCTGGAAGTGTCCAAGGCTGGGTTGGACAGGGCTTGGAGCAACCTGGGATGGTGGAAGGTGTCCCTGCCCCTGGCAGGGGGTGGGACTGGATGAGCTGCAAGGTCTCTTTGAGCCCAAGCCATTCCATGATTCTGTTATTGTTGTCTTGTGACACTTAACGACATTTCAGTAAAAATGATGGGCATGTTAAGAACCCAGGGCTGCTTTCCTTGGTGTAGAGATTTCCAGCTCTTCCAGCTGCAGGAAAGCATAATGGTGAATCAGTGAGAGTATTATTGGCACTTTTCAGATGGAGATCTGTGTCACTGATAGATGAGGGAGTGATGTTTAGGAAACAAAAGAACTTTTGGACTTGCAGAGACAGCAGTGAGAACCTTGTGGAGGTACCTGCTGGTTTTTCAGAATGTGGCTCCCAGGATTTGCTGGGACAGCAGTGCCTCCACAGTCCATGGCATAGACCATAAAAATAGTGGCACTTACACTGAAACTTTAGTTATGTTAATTAAAGGGCAAATCATCACTTTGGATGAAGTGTCTTTGCCAGAAGTGCCAGTTAAGTGTGGTGCTGGAGATTCCTGAGTTGGTGCCTGTTTTATGGGAATGCAAAGAACAGCATGGACAGTGGGGAGGAATGTTCAGGCACTTTTGTGCATTGGTAGAACACATCCATTTTTAACTATTGAAAATTTGCGTGAGAATGGAATGGAGGTAAAGCAGCAAGTCTTTTTCTGTAACAAGTGAAATGGCTCTGGAAGTCCATCCTGCAGTGCAGTGATGTCTCCATTCCATTGTTCCACATAAAATCCTTGATGCTTAGGGATAAACAAGTAATATAAACGGTATAAAAGGGATGTGCTGCTTACTGGGTGTCTCTGTTGGAAAAAATTCAGGGAGGCGGTTTAGAGATGACCAGTAATGTATTCCTGCCTTGGCAAACCTGTGTAAAGTACTGTAATATCTTTGTTGTTGAACTTGTTCTCATGGAAAGTCAGACATGATCCTGATACTGAGCCCCTCAAATGACATAATTTCTTTTACCAATATGTTTTTTCTCCACTGAGAATAAGCTGAAAAATATTTATTCTCTGCCTCTGTATAAAGCACACTGTAGTCAGAAGTGGGAGGATGAGTCCTGTGTTGTAAAAAGAAATGACTGAAATCAGCTTTTTCACATAGTAATAAATCAGCAGTGTATTTATCTGAGAAAATTTTCGCTGGGTTTTACTGCATTTGTGAGTCAAATTAAAGTGTACTCGTATCTGAAGATTGGAATGGAATTTCTGCATATTTGCCCTTGTTAGAGACTTGTTATTTTCTGTTGACTTCTCTTGACTAGTTGTTGTTTAATTAATAAACTTGGGGTTTGTGTTGTGTTGGTGATTTCTTGGCCAATTATCTTGGTTACCTGAATAAACCTTCCTGAGGTGTAGCAGTTTATTATTTTTAGTGGCAGTAAGCAAAGCCTTTTTTCTTACTGGACAACAGGTAGTAGATTTTAGTGTTCAGAAAATCATTGTCTGTCCATTTTTTCTCTGCTCTTATTCAGGCAGCCTTCAGTAACTGAAAATGCCTTTGCATTTAAGTGCCATAGTAACAGGATGTCCTATCACATGCATATTTTAAACTTTTAGAGTTAACATGAACTTTATGTTTTTAAATTGGCAAATTTTAAATTTATTTCATCTAATTCATGGAAAACTCATGGGTGAGAGTATTTCAGTATTGAATTGAAAGCATGTTTAAAAAATGGTCACATGCTGCAGCTAGAAAGTAAAACAAAGCCAAGAGCTGTGCAGAATCCCAGCCTGAATCCTGGTCATTAGGAAAACAGGCCGTGGGGACTTTCAAGTTGTTCCTGGTTCTCTAATGAACGTGTTTGTGCTGGAGCAGTGACGTAATGCATGTCCCATTTTCAGCCTCCAAAATAGGATTGATACTCTCATGCCTGGCTTTTCCTTCCTCTGAACTGGAAGCAGCATTCTCTTTCAAAATGCTTTTGGATTCTGGGATTTAAAAAACCCCCACGTACAGAAATTATAAATATGGCTTATAAAGCCAGAAGATAGTAAAACCCAGGAATGCTTACTAGTCTGATTGATTGAGTTGGAAAGGGATGATCTGCAATGCTGGTTTTGAATAGAGTCACTTGCTTTTGTTTGCAGACTTTATTCCTAAGAAGTTATAGGTTTTCTAAGGGAATATTTAAAATTCTGAAGCATAGATTCAGAAATAATGTCAAAATACTTTTTGCTTTAAAGATTTTGTTTTAGAGATGACAGTGTTTCCTTAAATACAAATGCCTTGTATATTCTTATATGAATAAAATACAATTTGTTGCCTAAAACTGAGCCTTTCAGAAAAAGAATTTTTTCTGTGATTCTGAGATAAGACAATGCAGTAAATCTTACTTCTCTTCTTGGTTTCCCAGATGCTGTAATGTCTTGAGTAAGTGTGTAGTATTTTTGTACTCATGAGGTGGAGCAGTAAGTAGTAGTTTAAAATCAACATGACTTGGCAATGTTTTCTGAGAATGAATTTTGAAAATTCAAGTTGCTGGTGTGTGTGCTTCACTTTTGGGATAGAATCTTTTATTGTTCATTTCTTAGGGCTGTTAGTGAATGGTTGAAGTTCACTGTGGTAAATGTTGTTAATAATATCCAGATCTTTAATAGGTTAGGTCATGTTGCTGTTGAGTTTGGATGAAAATACTTGTTACATGTATTTGATGGAGCTGCTGAGTGACTTTTTCAAGGTATTAATGCAGTTGTGGACTAACTTTAAAACTGATTTAACGGGGCCAGCATTATGCCTTTAACAGAGGCCAGAGTGCCCTGGTGACACATCAGGGCTTTCTTTGGGGCTTTTCTGGGAAATCCTGTGCAGGACCTGACTGCGTGGGGCTGGGGATTCCCGGCTGCAGGGAGTCTGAGCTCCTGCAGTGACGAGAGTGAAGACCTCGGTGGTGCTCGCTGGTCCTGCTGGGAGCTGTTTGGGCAGCAGCTGGACAATCAGTTTCATATTTTCTTGTTGAACTTTGTGTACCAACAGTCAAACCCCGAGTTTGCTGTTACAGATACTTCTGTTCTTACAACTTTCATTTTAGAAAGAAAACCAGTGGCTGCACGCAAGACTCTTAGAGCATTGATTTTATTTATTTTTCAGTACAATTAATCTCGTTTTCCATATAGTTGAATTCACTGTTAACCAAATAAGTAATGTGGAAGAGGGAAAAAATACCAAATTGCAGGTATAAAATTTTAATATGAAGTGTATATTTTAAATTAATAGCTTTAAGAATACTTGTTAAAGCGTTTGGTTTACTACAAATTTAATTTCTCACCTAATTCTGTTTTATGCTCAAGTGGTTCCACTGGTAATTGGTAGTTGAAAGAATATGGAGTAGTGCAGTCTGTTAGGAATCTGCCTCAACTGTGTTGTATGGGTGTTTAACTCCAGCAGTTTATTAAGATGTGTTGTCATCTCCTAAGAAATACCATTGAGATGTTAGGATAAAACCCATTGTATAAATGTTGAATAAAATATTTACAATATTTATAAAAACACCATTACTTTTGTTTCAAAAATTCTTTGTTAACTATTAATTCTTAGCAAAGTATTTTTGAATTAGTATATGAAAAAGAAGAAAAGTGTATTTTTACTCCTCAAATGAAACAAAGTAAGAAGATTTTTTTCTGCTTTTCAAATTTTTTGAGTAATTTGTTTAAAAACTGGGCTAAGAAAATTCAGCTTAGAGGAAATTTTCAGCTTGATAGAACTTTCCTTTTACTCTGCAGCCCATCACTTTATTGCTATTTATTTGTCTCAGGTTCTACACATTTAGTGTGGATTGTGATGGTGTTCAGTGTTTGCTTCTGTAAGAAAGTGCTTTAAATCTTTGTTGTCTGTGTAAATCTGGAGTTTTGGGCAAAGTGTGAAGTGCCAGAGCCTGTCCCTCACCGTTGTTTCCTAGACTCCTTTCCAGATTTGTGGTAAAAGTGTTCATGTGGACAGCTGAGCTGTGGCATGGAGGGAGGAGAAAAGGTAGAAAAGGGCAGGGAAGGCAGTAACAACAAACTCGTGCCAGCCACAGCCTGCTGCTCCTCAGGCTCTACCCTGTATCCATTAGAGGTTCTGGCTTTTCTTGACTTTATGGCAGTAATTGTATGAAAATATTCTAACAGAATATAAAAATGAGACGTTTGATACCAAAGGTAAGTTGGGTTTCATACCAGGAAATGACTTGACACCTCTCCTGCTACCCAAATGATTTCATTTATAAAACGATGTTGCATGGGTTTTGTCCCAGTGAACAATGAATAAGATTGCTGGGTTTTCACCCTGATGTTCAGGCCTCAGCTTAAGTACAGCTGTTTGTGCTGCCTCCAATGCTGCAGTCAGTTAGGAAGTTAGTAATAAAGCACTCCAAAAGGAATGCTGTTCTTTGGATGTGTACAAGCTGTTCAGATGGAGCTCCTTGTCCCATAGCTGGGCTTTGCTGGCAAACTTTAAATCCCTCAGATTCGGTTGCTAAACTAAAATGTTTCAGCTCTTTGTTTAAATGCCCACGTAGTGTGGGAATACCAGGACAAAAGGAGTTAATGCTGGAAGAGGTGGATACAGCAGCAATATCTTTTCCAAGGACATTTTCCTTTTCCTCTGGATTTCTTAAGCAGTGTAACATTTGAATGATGCTTGGCAGTGTTGTCATTTTTGCACAGCATTAAAAATTCTTTCAGTGCAAAGATGAGTGGGATTATATGAAATCTATTTGGAATAGATTTTCCTTGAACTTATTTTGAATTAAATGTTAGTACTTATGTAGAATACTTAGTAAAAAAATCAGTTGATCATTGTTATAGTAGGAAAATTAAACAAAGGGAAGAAATAGCAGTACTTGAATAAATTGCTTTAATGAAGAGGGACCAGTTAACTTTCAAAAATGGGTGTTGTTAATTTATTGAAAATTCTGTATGACAATGGGTCTGAAAGTGTTTTGGGCCTAATTTGCAAAAAAGTTGTTTTGTATACATTAACAACGAAAGGAAGTGAGTTGATCTTGACCCTTAGATATGGCATCATTCTGATCAGTTCTCCCTCAAGTTTGAGTTTCCAAATTTGATGCCTACTTGAACTAGAAATTTTTATCAGATACCTTTTGAAATCTCAGGATTTATTAAAAAGGAATGTAAAATGCATTAGTGTAATAAAATACCTCAATGCAGCTCAATTTAAGGAATATTTTCCTGTTTCTAATATAGAAGAGTAGAGACTCTACATGCATTTTTTTAGTTTGAAAACTATGTAAGTCCTTCCATAATGCTTTGATTTAAAATTCTAAAGAGATCTGACTTCTAAAGTTCTTAAAAGTACTCAATCTTGAGCAAACTAACTTACTTTAAAAAACAATCTTACCTGAGCATATCTGTTACATCATAATTTAAACAGTAATGTAGCTATCCATCTTGAGATTATTCAGACACATTTGAGCTGTAATAACAAAACTGCAGCTTGGAGCAGATTTTTTCTAAAGCAAAATGCTCCTTTTCTACAGACAATTTAGGAAGAGAAACTACAACTCTGTGTGTGCTTTCAGTTCAATGTAAATGTGTGCATAGGTACGTATTACAATTGTCTGTTTTTCTTTTTAGGGTTCATGTAATCAAAGGAGTTTCTTTGTTGTGTGTATCTTTTCAGAACACAACAGGAATTCAAAATGAATCAGGTGAGTAGAAATGTAAGACTTTATCAAAATACTTAGAACAGTTAATTATTAATAAGAAAAGTAAATCATCCACTAAAAAATGTTCTTTAAAATCGTAGATCTCATTAAATTTCATAATTATCCATTCTGCACCGTGTATGCTTGTGAGATGTCTGTTATTTCATGGATTTGAGGTTTTTGTGAATTCCCTTTAGCAGTGTGTAAGTTATTACTCCTGGTACCTCTTCTCAGAACACTGCTCCAGAAAATTCTGTTTCCTGCTGAACCTGTACGTAATAATTCAGTTCCTTATAAAAGTGCCTTGAAAATTGAAGTTTTCCATTTTTAAAATCATTTTACAATCACATTCCTTTTCCAAATGTGCAGTAAACAATCTGTCACAAATGGATTGATTGGGAAATGCCACACTTTTCTGGATTCTGGAATCTGAAGCGTTTCTCCTGGAAGCAAGTGGAAAGACTGGGAAAGCACATTTCCTTTGTGGAGCAGCACTTTGCTGTGTGGAATCCTGACTGGAGGGTGTTGTTCTAATCAGCACCAACTGAGCAGCATTTCGTTCTGCATTTGTTTATCCAAGCAGGACTCGTCCATCAGTTTGTCTGTCACACACGGTTGTGTTACTTAGGGATACAGAAGAAGTTCATGTTGCCTCAAATTTTTCTCACAAGTTTCCTCACAAATTTTTCTTTCCTCTCCCTGGCTGATCTTTCCAAGCCCCTTTGGCATGGGAATGTGACCATAGGATATCACACTGCAGGAAAGCCATTTTTACTTTGCTGAAAACATCAGCCATGAACAGAAGCTTTATGAGTCAGAAACAGCCACAGTACACAGTTGTATAAAATGCTTTGTGTACTTCAGTGCCTGTAGCTAATGTAGCTTTTATTATCCTTATTTGATCAGCAGCAGGCCTGAGTAGAGTTAGCATTAGCTGAAGTGTTTTCTGTGAAGTCATAGGGGTATATGTGTAAGTAATTACAGCATGGAATGGGTTGGTGAGATGTTTCCTGTTGTTTTTCTTCCTCTGATTTAAAGTAAAAAGTCTTCAATATATTTGTACATATTAAAAAGGTAAAAAGCAAAATATAATCTCTATCAGAGTGTTGAAACATGTATTGTGAAAAAACATATTTGTATTATATCTATAGACAAATATGAATTATATATATATGTATAAAATAGAAATGACATTTGTATTACGTCTGTTTTGGGGAGCAGGGTTAACTGCTGCTTCAAAATTTCTATTGAGAAATGAAATTTTTTCTCCTGTAAGGTTTATTTTGGTGCACTTAGTGGCATGAAGCCAGCAGCCTGTTGCTCTGTCTGCTTGAGGAATAATCCTGCCTCACTAGTCATTCCAATAAGCTTTGGGTTCTGCTAGAACTCTGAAAACTGTAGGTCCTAATCTGTAATTGTTACTATTGACTGCTTCCTTCCTGTCTGTGTGCCCATGTCCCCTCGTGTCCTGTCTGTTGTTGTGTTCCTACACCCTGATTTGTTTCTAGAATTAAATCAGATTTCTGTGCTGTATCAAAAGTTCTCATCTATCTTATGGGAACTGCTGGTCTCATTCATGCTGTGCTGTGTGTCACCTTACAATCAAAGGGTGACATTGCCTTTCCTCAGGGAGTTCTTACAACAGCTTTGGGTCCTCCTTGGTGTTTCTGGCCTTCACCTTTGCTTTCCAAAGCACATGGAGCCCATATGGCTCCAATTGTTGGCTGACCATTCGTATTAAGTGTGTATTAGCATCAACCATGTGGTGTTTTTTCTTGCAGTGCCCTTGTCATTTCATTCAGTGTTGACAAGTTGTAGTGCCAGGTCTGTATAAGAAATGTTTTTGCCTGATGCCAAACATCTTTCAAGTGGTTCATTCTCATATTTCTTTCATTCTGCTTGTCTCTGCTTTTGGTGTGACTTTGATGACCAAACTGGGCTGGTGTTGATTTGGTTTATATGAAAAGACTGTTAGTTTTGTGGTTTATCCCACAGAAATCTTGAAGTAGTGAAGGATAGCCTTTTCTTAAATTCTTTGATATGGCCTCCTTGTTGTAAGGAGAAGAAGGATTAAAAAATCCCCATCTGTTGTTGGAGTTCATGTTTTTGGGTTTCTTGGAAGATTGCTGTCTCAGGATAGGCAGTCCTCTTTTCAAAGGAGATCTTCCTCTTAATATGTAAATTAGTTCATCAGAATAGCTGAATAATTTATTTTAAAAACCTCGAGCAAACGTGGGGTTTGATTGGCAGCATTATCTCAGACTGCAGTAAGACAGAGCAGGAGGAATTTGGGTTCTTCTGGGAAAACAGCATAGGCAGTTACTTAAAAAGTGCTGAGAAATGCAGGAACAAAGGACATCTGCACTTGTTCTGAAACTTCCTCCTCTCATTCCTTCTGAATTTTTCAATGATTATTTCAAATATTTCCAATATATCTTAAATTTTCAAGCACACAAATTGTGTGAAATGGTGGCAAAGAGGGGTTGCCAGGTGAGGTGCCTGGACAAGGAGAGACCTGTCTGCTGTCCTGTGCTAGCTGGCACAGCCACCCTTCCTCAGCTGCCTCTTCTAACTTCTGTGCCATCTCCTCCCTCCCCGTGGCATCCTTTCCTTTATCTCCTCATTTATCCTAATCCTGTTTCCACCCTAACGTGACACTCACCGGCTGGCTGTCATTCGTTGCACTGTTCAGGATGGTTTCTTTCCTTTTCACTCTAATCACCTTTAAGTATCTTGTTGCAGGTGCCTTTTCTACTCTGCTTAAATACTGTTTGTAACATTATAGACTAATCTGTGGTTGGTTCATGAGTACAATGGTATTGAAAGTGGTGTGAAAAGTTGCTTAATGTGTTAAAAGGTGCTGTCAGAGTGTCTGGGCTCTGGGTTTGATGCAAACAGGAAAAGTTTGCTTCAGTTAAAGCACCACTTCAGCCCTCAAATGATCCTTTGGCATTGTCCTAAAGTCACTTCAAACTGGTTTATTTAAATGCTAGAATGTAATTTTCTGATGAATTTCAGAGTAAGAAGCTTAAAAGTGAAATAAGCTTCAGGTGTTTTTGTATTCAAAATTGCAGGCTTGGAAGGAGTGGAAAATTCTGTGTTAAGACTTCAGATAAATGCAAAAGTTGGCTGTAGGACATGCACAAGTGCACTACCCTTATCAAGGGGTGAATTTTGTAAACAGAAAAATAAATTTAAAGTGATTGTTAAGTCTTGGTAGAAAAGTGATTGAAATGCAGTATTTCTTTTTGGTAGACAGACATTGCTTGGGGACAAATTGTGATCTGGAAGAAGTTTCAAGTAGCTACATCTAAATTGCAAATAAAAAGGGATTGCACTGATTTGACTGAACTAAATTGTTTATTTTGCTGTTTTGAATTTGATTACTTATTACCATTCATTTGAGGTGTGAAGTGTATTGTTGTGTAAAGGCCATATCGAGTTTTCTAGTACTTGTAAATCCATTAATGTGACAAGTGTTGGATGAGTCTGAGTGTTGTGTTCTCTGAATGTCTGCTAATCTCTGATTTATGCAGGTAGATGCACAATAAAATTCTGATTGTGTACTGCTCCATACAAACACACTTCTTAAATGGTAGAGCAGTTCAGGAATTTGCAGTTAAAAGGTGTGACTGTTAAGGAATACCCCAGGAAAATCAAAGATGGATCACAGTGCTGTACACTTCTGTCTGAACCAGTGGAATCTGTTATGATAGGTTAAAATTTATTTGTAGGGTTGAGATTTGAGATTTTTGACTGCTCATCCAAACAACAAACCAAAACCAACACTCTCCAAAGAAACCAAACCCAGCCAAAAAACCATCTTGCTTTTAGCTTGAAACTGGAAGTGGACCATTCTGAGAGCTGTCAGCCACCCTCTTCTATTTCTGTATATAACTTATTAGAAACCACTGGGGGAAAAAGGCTTGTTTCTCCCCTGATGAAATCCTGGGGTAACATATTGGGCAGATTTTTAGGTTTCTTTGACATGCTGGGAAGAGTATGTTTCTTTTTCAGCTGAGACATGGCTTCTTGCATATCAGTTCAAGGCAAACAGATATCTGAAAATCAGGCTGCTTTCATCAGTATTTTTCCTTTTGGGTTGTTAGAAGTGCAAAATAAAGCTTTGCTCTGCTTTGAATAGACTTCAGCTATTCTAACTATTGAATAAGTATTTACCCCTGGTGTCTCCACTCTTGGATGGGAAGGGATTTCTGGCATTCTCTCCCTCCCATGGTTTCCAGTTTGGGGGTCTTTCTCCCCTACAAATAGCTCTCTGTGCAGCTGTTAAGGTTTATGAAGGCAGCACTAGAATAACCTTGCTCTGACTCCAGTTTGATAATTTTCCTCATTGTTGCAATTAAAACTGGCAGAAGACTTTTCTTTGAACTCCACTCAGCAAATTGGGTTTTCAAATATAGTGAATATGATTGCCATAGCAGCACCCTGACAAAGACTGGCTGCTGAGGAGCAAGGGCTGAGAAGTTTTATTTGTTTAGCTTTAGAGAGAAAAAAAATGAAATTTGATAGCATATTGAGATGCATTTGAAATATATATTTCCAGTAACCTTTCAGCATATTTCAGAAGTACTCACTAGAAAGTGCTCTTGAATATTACTGAGTAGTTTATTATTGAGTATGTGAAAATTACTGTTGTATCTCTGCTTCATGTTATAGGTAAAAGCCAGAATAATTTCCAAAAAATTAAAGTTTCTTTGGAAACATTTCTCAGTTTAACCTCTTCCTAAAAATGGGGTTTGAGGTCAAAAATAATATCCTTAATATTAGAGTTGTTCCTGCCATTACCACCAGTGTTTGTTCCTGACCAAAATGATAAGAGTTCCATATCAGAAGGCAGAGGTTATTTTATGGCATGTGGTTCAATAAAGGCTTCAATTTCACCATGCACAGTTCATTTGGAATGTGGACAGATTTTATAGGGAACTTTGCATTCTTGTAACTTTGAAATTCTGGTAATTTCTATCAGAAATAGTGTTTTGTTAATTCTGAGTGGGTAATAGGGAGCAGGTTGTTTTATGACAAGTGTGAGTAGTAATAGTATAGATAATATTATACGAGTAATATTGAACCTTGTTTTTTTATTGAATAATATTGAACCTTTATTTTTTATTACTCGTATAATATTATCTATATTGGAGGCTCCATAAAATGGAACTAATCACTTAGTAAATAATTTATTTACTGGACAGTAAATAATTTATTAGCTTTATATTGCCTATCAAACTTTAATATAAAAACGTCTTAAAACTTCTTGTATTAATTATAAGCTGCTGGCTAAAGTTCTGAGCTGTTACTTGATGTAGGAAATATGAGTAACATTTATGATACTGAAATAATTACTATTAAAATCCTTTTATTCGCTTTAAAAGCTGCTTTTTTTTTTAATCTCTGTTGCAGAGCAGCAAACTTGACATGCACATACTTCAGTCACCAAGAGCTGTAGTGACACGAGAAGGGGGAATGGCTTCATGCTGGCAGAGAGTGAATTTAGATTGGCTGTGAGGATGGTGAGCCACGGGCACAGGGTGCCCAGAGAAGCTGTGGGAGCCCCATCCCTGGAAAATCCAGGTTGGACACTTGGAGCAGCCTGGGATAGTGGAAGGTGTCCCTGCCATGGCAGGGGTGGCACTCAGTGGCCTTCAGAGGTGTCCTTGAGGGACGTCCCCACTCCAGGGAGGAATCTCCAGCACACTGCAGAAGGGGTGTGTCGCTTTAGGACACAAAATAAAACTACATGCACACTGAAACTTCCAAGGTCAAAGAAGGGAAGTTTCATTTCTGACTCCCACATTTATAGACTTTCAAAAGTGACAGTGGATTGGAGGATGACAGTGCCACCTCTCCAATGACACTGGACAAACCAACAGTCCATCAAGTTCCTCCAGAAAAGAACGTAAAACAATTAATATTTACATAAAATGTGTGAGAAAGTTCATTACAAGAATGTAAACATGAGAAGGCTTAGAAGAACTTAGAAGAACAGGGTGACAAGGGTGTGTCAGAAGACCCTGTTCACCCTGGGCCTCGGCTGTTCTAGGATGGAAAAAGTGCTGGACTGTCAGTCAGGTGTGCCTAAGCAGCTTTAGGCAGGTTGTCAGTAGTATCCCTTGTCTGTTCCTTTATCAGGTGTTTTGTCAGCTCTGCCACATCTTCTCCTCACCCTCACCCTTCAAGGGATGTTAAACTTTGGGATTGATGTGTCTGCCTGGTTTTAGCTTTATTCAACACCAAAAGCAGCATGACCCCACCCCTCCACTGATAGCCTTGCAAGTAGAGCCTTGTCTTAGCCTGTTCCAGGCAGAACATGCTGCTGCTGTGGCACAGTGGATGGTGTATCCCCAGTGCAAGTTCTCCTGAGTGCTTAATTACTGCAACATGCTCACTTCAGTCAGCAGAGCAAGTAACTTTTTGGATTTTTTACTGTATGCACTTCTTGGAGCTTTGAGTTTGGTTTTCTCCTGAAGTTCCTTTTTAGTCTTTCTCACAAGGGGCACTTTGTCACATAAGGCAAGATAAGAAAATATTTTAGATTGATTCTGGGGAGCTGATTAGGTTGAGTATACCTGGAACTCATTCTTTAAAAAAATGAAATAAATGATTCCTAATATATGTGAAATTATGCTCAGCACGGTGAGTTTGGAAATTTTACTTCAATTGCAAGTCAGAAAGTTTTGAAGTTTGTGTGGGTTGATCACCTGTTGCGTAGTTGGTTTTGCCTGTTAATGGTGGTTGGCTTTTTGACTTGTAGAACACAACTGACTCCCCTGTTGCTGTGGAGACCTTGGATGATGTTCCTGAGCACGTGCTTAGGGGCCTTCCTGAGGACGTGAGGCTCTTCCCATCTGCAGTTGACAAGACTCGGCTGGGTGAGTGCTGCAGCTGTGAGAAGAGAATGAACATTTTTACAGTGGCTCACATAAATTTGAGTTGCTGTGAAAGCCTGATGCCCTCCTATGCTGGGTAGAGATGTCTGGTGTATTTGTCTGAAATAATTCCTCTTGGGAAGAGTGGACAGCTCCCCAGTCCAAGACAGACACATATAATAATCTTAAAAATATGAATTTTGAGTAGAAGATTTGCTTGGAATAACTTAGATAAGTTTTAACTCTTGTTACATGTCTCCTCAGGCGTCTGGGCAACAAAGTCAATTTTGAAAGGCAAGAAGTTTGGACCATTTGTTGGTGACAAGAAAAAAAGATCTCAAGTTAAGAGTAATGTGTACATGTGGGAGGTAAGAAACAGCTTGTAAATGGAAAAATGTGCCTGTCACCAGGTCAATATTTTGTATTTAGCCTTCAATTTTCCAGATATTTTAGAAATAAACTCAATGTAAGGTAATTGCCATCTGTTACTGCCATTACTAACAGTTATTTATAGACACTTGGATGGAACAACTATTCTGAATTACAAAGATTTATAAACCATTGGCATTGTTTGAAATTGCTGTATTTCTTACATACTGTGTGTGGATCACAGTTGCCCTTAAGAGTTTGTTGCTGATCTTTGCTTTGTTGGCTTGAACCCTGAGTGCAATTGAGTACTGTCAACTGCTTATGAAATTAGGGAAATTAGGAGGATATGGAATCTCTTAAGGAAGCCACATCACTCCTCCTCATTTAGCTCTTTGAAGACCAGCTTTTGGAGTTTTTGTAAGAGTTCTCAAGTGCTTCAGTATTTCTTGTGCTGGGCTTGCCTTGAAGCAAGTGCTGTCTGGGCAGCCAAACAGCTCTGGAAGCTCCACTGGTAGTCAGGAGACCTTGGGTATTATGTAGATTTCAAAATAGAAATGTCATCATCTGGAGCTGAATCCAATTTACAGTCTCTTGAAGGCAGTTCATAACCACTTCCAAAGACTTCTTCAGTCTTTCTGAAGACAAACACAGGACATGGTTTGAGCAAAGGGAATGGTCAAGGAGGGGAGGGGTGGGGGAACTGTGGCATAGAATGTTCTGGAACATGGATATTTAGGCTAAAGATGCTGATAATGGTTGTCCATCCTTCTGTCCCCTTACTTGCAAAAATGGAACTCCCTGAAACACCAAAAACATGCACAGAGCTTAGAGTTAACCTCTATCAGAGGAATTATCTAGGACATTCCCATAAATGCAAATTACCCTTTAGAAAAGCAATACAGTTGTCAAGTATAATGTTTGTTGCATTGAGCTCATGCTATCGCAAGCTCCACTGCTTAAGGTATCTCCAGTTTTGATCTATTACAGGAACATTTGCTGAGATTGAATCAGTCAAGTAAATTATTGACCTTAAAATCGTGTTTCTCAGTGCTGGATGCTGAATGTTCATGGTGGATATTTTTTCAGTTTGTGTTTACAATGCAGGTGATAATGGGAACCCTTGTTAGATTCCAGAGTAATTGTGTGTTGCTTTAATAGTGATTTTAGAGCTAGAAAAGCAGCTAAAATGAGACTGCAACAGTTGGTCTCATATGCTGAAACCAGTCCAGAATCTCAACTGTTAGAAAATATGGTTTTAGAAGGTTGGTGGTGTGTAGGAGCAGTTCAGATATGGACACTCAGCTTGGGGAACAGCCTTTTCCACAAGTGTTCCATTTGCTTCTTCAGTCAAATTAATCTGAATAAAAAACAAGGCTTCTAAAACTGGCATCTCCAGTCAATTTTAATGGTTTTGAACTGTCATACCAGAGGCTCATTGTGAAAAGTACGAGTTGTGTGTGTCAGTATATGCCTCTGTATCTGAGGAGAGAACATATTGTCCTTTTCCACTGGTGAAAAGCCACAGTTGGGAAAGTGAGAACAAGTGTCTGAAAAGGAAGGGAAATGCTGGTTGGAATGACTGGCACAGCTGTGCTGAGTGGGTTTATTGTAGGTACAGGAATCACAGTGTTATGGAGAGGAGTTGGAGCTATTTTCCTTCTCACAGTGCACAAGTCCATTAAACAATGTTCTGTAATGAGACTGTAATATTCTGTAAATTAGAAAAGCAAAAAAGTATTTTGGTTTGTGTAACACCCATAATAAAGTAATATAAAAACACAGTAGGGTTATATATATATATACACACATATATACAGATATATATATATACACACATATATACACATATATATACAACCCTTCTGTGTTTTTATATTACTTTATTATACTCTATCTATATACTACTATATATATATACTGTATATATACTACTATATATAACATTCTTTGGCTCTTCTCTTCCATTTTAAACAAAAGAATTGCTTTTGCAGTCTCACCTGGGATGCTGTTTATGCTTTCATATTGCAAGGGGCTGGGTGTGCTGGTGAACATTCTTTCAAAAGTCAGCTGATGACATCCATGCTGGAATAGTTTAATTAAGGGAGATGTTTTCTGTTTACTTGGAAAGAAACTAAGATGGTTGTGTATTTATTAAAACTTCACTTTTATTGATAAAATTCTATTTCATTTAATCAACAGTATAATCAGCACCAAAAAAATTGAATTTATTTATTAGGGGTTTTTCTAAGCTGTTGTAGAAGTGTACATAAGGTCAAAATTGGAAAACAGTTTGAAAAGCCTTGGAATTACTTGTCAAGTATCAGAAAATAAAAAAAGCTACAACACTGTAGATTTTTGCACTTTCAGAAAAACAGAAAAGGAAAAATACCCACTAATAGGCATCTAACTTGGATTATAAGAAGAGTGGGAGATACAGAACATCTTGAAAGAGAAGCAGAGTCTCCTGTCATCAGAAAATAGTGAAGGTGTCAGTCCCCTTCTTGCTTTCCTGCAAGTTGTCTGGAAATGTAAACCAGGAGTAGGTGTCAGCCTTTTCCCCAAGACCAGAAACCAAAGAATTTACACAGCCCCTTGGAACATGCAGAAATTTATTGACATGGTCAGGTTCTTAAGGTGATCACAAGATTTCTGAAAGTTAAAATGTTCTTTTATACCCCAAAAAAAAGATGAAATATAAAGTATGCTTTCCCATATCTTTCCAAATAAAGCAAATGCTTCAAGCTTCTGTATAGTTACTTTTTCCAACTTATCAGATGGTAAAAATAAAGCTCTGTGACCTTCATATCTTACAGTCAGTCAAATTACTAAATGCAAAATCTAGAGTATCATTTCAGGCTTGCCAGACTGAAAAGAAAGTGTAAAATGTTTTAAGGATTTTGTCTTTTCAGCCCAAAGCCTTTAGAGATGGGATTGCAGGCCACGAGTGGGTTTTTTTCCAATTTTGGCACTTTCTCTAGAAGATTGAGAAGAGCAGCAGCACTTTGCCCGTGCAGCCCTGGGTCAGCCGTGCCCTTTGTGTTGTCTCTGGCCTTGGCTGGTGCTGAGTGCTTTGTGGAGCTGTGAAATGCAGCGTTGCAGGGTGGCAGAAATGCTGCAAGCTTCAAAACATCTTCTGCAGAAGCTGCTCAGAGTAAGGCCCTGAGAGCAGCCATGTCAAGTCCATGCACACACACACACCACAGACAGCTCAGCACAGCAAGGACAGGAGGGGTCTTTATGATGTATTCCAGCAGAGCTTTATTCCAAAGGGATAATGCTGAAGGGATCAGGGACAGGGACAAAACCATGGGCTCTGCACAGACCTAAGTGTGGGGTCAGTGAGCAATGACCTGAGGGCACAGGGGTGGGAGGAGGGCAGGGCAAAGGGCAGCAACCTGCAGGGGCAATGAGGGCTGAGTAATTGGGGTGGGCGGTGTTAATTGGCCATCGGGGGAGGCAGTCTGATGTGGATTGGCAGTAGGGCTGCAGAGCCCCATGGGCTGAGCCCTCTCCAGCAGCTGAGGTGGGGAAAACTGTGATTGTTCTTCCAAGGCAAGGCCCTGGGGATTTCCCTGGGGGGAAGGATTCAGGGATTCACTGTCAGTGCTGTGGTGTGAGCAGGTGTCCCTGTGTGTGCCTGTCCCACAGGTGTATTACCCCAACCTGGGCTGGATGTGTGTGGATGCCACGGACCCAGAGAAGGGCAACTGGCTGCGCTACATCAACTGGGCCCGCTCGGGGAAGGAGCAGAACCTCTTCCCTCTGGAGATCAACAGGACCATTTACTACAAGAGTTTAAAGGTATCACTGTCTGAACGGCTGCTGCTTTGTTGTCTTTTACTTTTAATACTTTTTAAAAACTTTTTTCTTACTATTTATGTTAAACAGAGTTTGGAACATTTTATGAAGCATATTTAAAACACTGCAAATGCTACACATCCTTGGTGTAAATCCTTATCTGCCAATACAGTTGACATTAGATTTACTGTTAAACTACTGGGTGTTTCAACACTAAGTCTGTCTTACTGGGTAATGATTTGCTGTCACAACAAATTTGATACAAAGTAGAGTGATAAACTACAGAGTATATAAAATAAATGTTTTTCTGGTTTTGTAGATACCAAGACTCCTTCTGCTGAGGATGTTTTTGCAGTAATCAGTTATTTTTATGGTCTGTACATTGTTTGACAAAGTTTGGCTGTCAAGACACTTCTGTGGGTAGCTCCATGAAACTATTTCTCATGGTTTTATACCATTTTGGTTTTGTTCAGGAAGTGAGGGAAAGGCAGGGAAAAGGGTGTAATTCCTGGAGCATTTTATCTCCCAAATCAAGGAAAAAAAAAAGGTTTAAGTATGGTGGAGCATGTTAGGTTAAGAATATTCTAGCTCTGCAGTCTTTCTTGAATCCCTGATCAAGACCTCCTAGCAGTGAGCGTGTGTAGCTTGACTTAGTTTTTATTTAAAATTCTTTTGGGTGTTTGGGGTATATGCAGTTTTATTTTTGCAGTATTGCTGTTTCTTCCATTTCCTTGTGAGGCCAACAGTATCTGTACTAAGTGGTATTTGCTTAAGAAAAGAGTGAGTTGGTCCTGTGCAGTTCTGAAGGTTGTGGGGCAGTACAGCAGTAGGTGAATGTTATATTTTAAGTCACTCAAGCTAAATTGAAGAAACCTTCTAAACATTTTCTGAACTTTGTATTGGCATTCAAGTAGAGGTTCTATTGCCAGCCAGGCTGCTGAGTTCTCTGCAGTGTTTATTCACAGAGGCAGGATCCCAATACAACTCTGTAGCCAGCCTTGATCTCTCTAGACACTTTATCCTGGATTTCTTCTGCCTTTGCCCACAGTCCCACTGGCTCATTAGTATAGGTATTCTTTTGGAGTCACTCTGGCATTTTAAATTTCTCCTTGAATCTTTTCTGCAAAAGTTTCAGTCCTGACAGAGGCAAGCATTTACTTACTTAAAATGTGTTTATTTGATGGATGATACTGCACTTCAGAAAATAACTGTATTGCTAAAAGAGGCTGAGCACTGCTGACAGAATAACAAATACCTTGTCTCAGCACTGGAATATCCTTTTGTTCCTTTGACTGTTGTCTATTGCAACTTGATGAGTTTTGTCCCAGTCACACCTTACTGCTAACTGAGACAAAGGAAGGCATAATAAAGAACATCTTAAATGTCCTTATCTTTTGCATATAATGTTAGGATCTCTGCACTGCCATTTCAAACCTGCTGTAAATTTGCCAGCCCAGGTCTGAACACATGGTTCTTTCCTGATCTTTATCATAATTCATAAATCTAGGGGAGTTCCACTTGCTGACAAATAAATACCACAGGTTTTAATTACCCCCAAAGGAGAATTCAAGTGCCTTGTGTGTAATTCTGTCCTGCTTTACCTAGAAGCAGTGAAAGTAAAGTCATGGGGTATTATTTTTCCTGAGGTTTCCTTTACAGAATCACACAAGGTTGGAAGAGACCTTCGAGCTCATCGAGTCCAACTCAGCCCCAACATCTCAATTAAACCCTGGCACCCAGTGTCACATCCAGGCTTTGTTACACACACCCAGGGATGGTGACTCCACACCTCCCTGGGCAGGCCACCCCAGAATTTTATCAGTACTTTATTTAGCTTTTTGTAGGTTTTTAATTTGTAAGTTAAACAGGCTGATTTCCAAGCCTTGTTGCTGAAATAACAAAGTCCAAATTTGCTTGGTGCAGAACCTCCTCAGAACTGTCCAGCTTTAACTTCCCAGTTCCCTGCTCTCAATGAATAGTTAAGGAATGGAATAGAATTTGTGAGTGAGCACAAGCAAAGGTTTTTCTCTTCCATCTTCTCTTCATCTTTGCTGCGTGGCTGAGGTGTTTGTAAGCTGCTTTGCATCTGCCTTCCCTCCCCAGGATGCCCGTGTGAGAGCTGTGCTATTGCAGGGAGCAGCTTAAACTCATGGTGCAGGTTCAGCTCTTCCTGCCTCTGCTCATGGGAGGAGCTGTTCTGTGGTGTTGTTCTGCACACTGGACAAAACTTGAGCTCTAGAAAAAGTAAAATGCAGTGAAAACTCAGTTTCAAAAAGTCTTTTGAAGAAGCTTGGCTATGAAACTGTCCCTGATGAAAATGAAATTAATTTGTTTGTGGAAAACTGTTTTGCCCAACAGGTTTACAATACCTCAAGATCCTCCCTGTTACCTGGGAGAGAGCAACAAAATGTTGGGTTACAGAGTGTGAAAGATTCACTCAAGTAAATGTCAGACTGTTCCCTTGGGTTGTTTGTGAGATGAGGCCACACCCAGGTGCAGAAGCACAATATCACAGTAAAATGCTGTGTCTGTGGTGAAAAATAGATACTTTGATGAAGTCAAGCAGGCAAATGCCTGTCTCAGTCTGTAAGGCACGTTAGAGTGCTTGAACGTGCACAATTAATTGATTTTTAGACAATCTGTGCTAGAACCTCTAAGGTTAATTAGGTTAGGTTAGTAACTTGTTGGGCTATTACTTTTAAAAGTAACACATTTTGAACTTATTGTAACCCTTTTGAACAGGAAATACTCAGATTAAGCACAGTTAAAACAAAAAGCACAAAAAAGTGTGTGGGAATTATTCGCCTCATGAGCCTTCCCAAAATGCATACCTTTTTTAGCCAGGCTGTCCCAGTGTGACACTGCTGCCCCAAGGATCTGTAGGGAGCAGTTTGGAGGAGGTTGGGTTTTGGGGCTGTTGCTAGAGGGTGTCACGGGGCAGGGTGGTGGTACAAGTGGCACTGCTCATGTAGTCCTGCTCTCACATTGCTACGAGGGAGCAGCTTTAATTGTCTGGTTTTGAAGCTGCTGCTGCATCTCATTTTGGAAGTACAAGGTTAGAGGGCTTAATTTGGATTCTAGAGCAGTCATAATAAAACTAAATTCATCAAGCTGAACGTTAGCTCCAGCCATGCAGCCAACAAATTACGTGTTCATTACCACCCTGTGCTTGCATTGCCTGAAACCTCATCCACATCTTTGCTCTGCCTTTGTATTTTTTTTAGATGATAAAGAGTTTTTTTGCATCAGACAACTCTGCTGCATTCCTTGCTGCTCACCAAGCTCCAAGGCCATGCAAATAACTTTGCCACTATTTATCCTATCAGGCCTCTGGAGCTCAAGGAAGCCAAGCTTTGCTTGTGTTATAACTTACTCTTCCCTTACTTGTTGGGATCTTGCACCTCTTGTTGTTCCAGTGTCTGATGATAATTATCACCTTTATCATGTGCTGTGAGACCCGCTAAAAATGGGCTGTAGGAGAAAGAAATCCTCATTTTCTTCTTGCTACAAAATTCCCCTTTGGCTTCAGACTGGAAATAATAATCTGGGGACACTCTTTGCTCTGATGTAATGACTGAAAATAGGATCTGGTCTCCTCCAGCCAGATTAAGCCCTGAAAGAAGAGAATTGAAGTTAAGGCATTTAAATTTTTCTTGGTTTTGGGTAAAATGCTTCAGGAAATGGAGAAGCAATGAGGAAGATTTAACAAGTAAGTTAAAATCTTCAGTCTGCCAGCTTGGGGACTTATTAGTTTGAGTGTGGTATTTTAAGGAGTGTGTGAACTGATCAATAGTTTCTTTTGGCAGTGCTGGGAGTATGAGTAGCATTTGCAGTGATGCCCATTTGACTAATTTAGTCTGTGATTTTTTTAAAAGTTTGATTAAAAAGAATAGAAAGAATCAATTTGCAATGGCAAGCAAACCTTTGATTTTTGTGGTGAAGTGGATTTATTAAACATGTTGTAATTATCTGTATTCCCATTAACCCACTGTGACAGTCTTTTCCTGGATCTTTAGAATTTGTTCCATCCCAGCTGTAGTGGCTGCCTGAGCAGTAACTTATTATTATATGATAATTAATTAATGTTATTTAAAGCTTTGTATAAGGTAGGTATGTTTGTCCCAATGTGGCTGCTCTCTGGGAAGAATTAACAGTGAATATCCAGAGGTGAGCACTGGGATTTAAATCAGTGTCACTATTTGAGGCAAACCACAATTTGGGACATACAGCTGGAAATAATAATAATAACAGCCAAAAATAATAATAATAACAAGAGCTGTGTATGATTTATTAATACAATGATTATAATAATAATTAACTATAATAATATTAACTAAAATATAACCTGTTGTATTGTCAGGAACTGGAGGATGGGCCAAAGACAATGGATACAAAGAGAAAGAGGGGAAATTTGGATTTTATGATAAGAAATTCCTCCGTGTGAGGGTGGGCAGGCCCTGGCACAGGTGCCCAGAGCAGCTGTGGCTGCCCCTGGTTCCTGGCAGTGCCCAGGGCCAGGCTGGGCAGCGCTGGGAGCCCCTGGGACAGTGGGAGGTGTCCCTGCCATGGCAGGGCTGGCACTGGATGGATTTTCATGTCCCTTCCATGACTTAACACTCCATGGCTTTTTTTTCCTTTTTTTTTTTTGTTTTGGTTTTTTTTTTTTTTTTTGTTTTGTTTTGCTTTTGTGATTTTGTCTTCATTTCTGATTTTGGCATTTTTGTGATTTTTTTCTGATCCTTTTTTTTGGCCATTTTTAGGGGTTATCTTTTATTTTGGTCTTTTTCCGGTCTTTGGTCTTTTCTTGTCACTTCTGTGGGGCTTTTCTGTGTTTTCTTGTGAATTTTTGTTTTGTGTTACAGTCCATGATGAGGTTTTGGGGTTGTTTTTGGGGTGCTTTGGGGTGTTTTGTGTGGTTCAGTGCTGTTCCGTGTGTGTGTTACACTCCATAATGAGGTTTTGGGGTGTTTTGGGGCTAGTTTTAGGTTTTTTGGGGGCTGGTTTTTGGGGGCTGGTTTTGGGGGGCTGGTTTTGGGGCTGGTTTTGGGGTTTTTTGGAGGTTGTTTTTGGGGCTGGTTTGGGGTTGTTTTCAGGTGTTTTGGGTTGTTTTCAGGTGTTTTGGGGTGTTTTGTGTGGTTCAGTGCTGTTCCGTGTGTGTGTTACACTCCATAATGAGGTTTTGGGGTGTTTTGGGGCTAGTTTTAGGTTTTTTGGGGGCTGGTTTTTGGGGGCTGGTTTTTGGGGGCTGGTTTTGGGGGGCTGGTTTTGGGGCTGGTTTTGGGGTTTTTTGGAGGTTGTTTTTGGGGCTGGTTTGGGGTTGTTTTCAGGTGTTTTGGGTTGTTTTCAGGTGTTTTGGGGTGTTTTGAGTGCCGGCGCCCCCGGCGCGGTGCCCTCCGCCCGCCAGGGGGCGCGCGGGGCGGCGCCCTCGAGGCTCGGCGGGAGCAGCGCCGTGGGCGCCGCCGCGGCCGCTCCCCGCCCCGCCAACAACGCGCGCTCTGATTGGCCGCGCGCCCTGTGTTGTGTCCCGGCAGCCAATCGCGGCGGGAGAGGAGCTGTTGGTGTGGTACAATGGCGAGGACGACCCGGCGATAGCGGCCGCGATCGAGGAGGAGCGAGCGAGCGCCCGCAGCCGCCGGCACTCCCCGAAGGCCCGCAGAGGTACGGAGCGGCCCGGCCCGGCCCCGCCGCCGCCCGCGCGCGGGGCAGCCCGGCGGAGCGAGCCGGGCTCGGGGCCGCCGCGATCGCCCGTGGGCAGCGGGAGCTCAGCTCGGGGCCGCCGCCTTCCCTGCCCCGGAGGACGAGGCTGAGCCCGCGGCCGTCGCGGTCTCTCCTTGGGAAGCGGGAGCCGAGCCGGGGCCGCCGCCATCCTTCGCGAGGCTGAGCCCGGTCCGGGGTGCGTCAGTCCGGCCCAATGGAGGATTCCGCTCCTTTCCCTGCCGTTTTTAATTTCTTGTTGTTTCTAGGCCGATTTGCTGGTTCTGGAATTTCGCAGGCGGTGGGGATGGCTGCTCCTGGCTGACTTGGGCCGGGGAGGGAGGGTGGGACAGTTTGGGGTGGTGTAAAGGCATTATTCCCTCTGTGGATGTGTCTGTCAGCCCGGACATCCATTATTTTTTCCATTACTAATTCAGCAGCAGGGTTTTTAGACTGCGTGTGCCTCCACGCGTGGCCTTATATAACTGACATTTTGCCTAACGTTTTAGGCCAAAATCACAACAAAGCCTTCAGTTACAGGGACAAGATATAAAAAGGGAAATATTCACGTTGCAGCACAGATGTATCAATTCCTCTTGCATGGCAGCATGTACATTTTGATATTCTCTGGAGGTTACAAATGAACCGAAGAAAGATAATATTTTAAGAAACATCATTATAATTTTTTAAACTTAAAATGTAAGGCCTGATGTTACAGGTAGTGCAGTTGACTGGAACTCAGACTGGAAACAAGGTCAGATATTGAAAACAATTATTGTGTGAGTATTTTATTTGAGACTGGGGGGGGGACTGTGTGCAACACATTTATTTTGCATAGTGCTTCATGGGTTAAGGAAATACAAACTGAAATTCAAGCACTGAGTTTTATAATGAAAAAGCATATTTAGCACATATATAAGCAGCACTTGGGAAATTACAGGCTGTATTGGGGTTTTTTTTTCCTAAATCTGCATTATCTTAGCACATGGAATTTGTGTGCCTATGATTTACCTGAAAGGCTAGAAAAACAACCTGCAAGAATTTGATTATATGATAAATCAGAAAAGCCAGACAGAATAATTCCTGAGGTAATTTTTCATGGCATAGAAGTTTGATTTGCATTCATGAAGTTATAGGTAAATATACCAGTAAACTAATTTGGTTTCTGGGTTTTGATTTTGTGCTCTTTTGTAGATTTTGTGTTTTAACTGTTATGGATTTTACAGATTTTGTAGTTGGGAACAGTAAATCTTTTCCTGCTTTTTATAAACACAGGCTCCTTACCGAGGCTCACAATTAATGAATAAAAAGCAACCCAGCAAAAACCAACTCCAAGCACAATATTCATGAAGCATTTGAGAATAACCAAGAATAATCTGTTTATGGAGTTATACCCTTGTCTCATGAAGCAGAAAGACCAAATTCTTAGTATTTAATTGATTTGAATTGTTAAAGTTGCAGCTGTAAAATGACAAGGCGCTTCATTGGATATTTTGAAATTTTATAGTTTTGTTTTTCACAGGTTTCACTGGTTGTTTTTTTTTACTTTGCATTTACTCTCAGTTATTTTAGTGTTTGTAGTGACATCTGCTAATATTTGCAATTCACAGCAATCTTTTTACAAGAAATATACACCTTTTTTTTTCCTGCAGATTTGGTAGCAGTAGCTGCAGTGAGGATTCCAGAATGATTTCTACTCATATCCCTGCTTTTGTAGATTCACCTCTATCCTTGGATGGGGAAGCTTCTTAACCCTAGACTTGAGGGGTTTGGGGAAATAGAGAAAATTATGAACATGATTGAAAAGTAATTAATTTAAAATAGATAGCTCTGATTATATGATACAAAGGGGTAGGAGAAGATTTTTCGTGAATTAACTTTGTGCATGTGAAAAATTGGGAGTCAATGTAAGGTAATATTTTAACTAAATAACAATTTAAGAAACTTTCTAGAGAGGAGCTCTTCCAGAAGGTTGTGAAATTTGAATGTATTAATGACCTAAACAGATCAATAATTTTTTAAAATTTTATTTTGGCCTATGTTGCACACTGTTGTTTTACATATTGAGAACAAAATATAACCAAGTAAGAATTGTTAAATTCTAACAACTGTGAATGAGTGTGGCCTTGAACACATTTTCCAGAAAAGTAACGTGACAGTTTAATATCTTTGGAATGACAAGACATTGTTTGAGAGGTGTATTATGATTTAGTGATACAGACCACAAGTTAGTAGATAAAATAATAACTACTCCTAAATCTCTATCACTGATTTAGTGATACAGACCATGCAGTTAGTAGATAAAACTCCTAATTATTCTGTATTCAGTAAAACAAACATCCTTTTGAATTTTTAAAGCATCTTAGGTCTTATGCTTGAACAGTTTAGATATTTATCATTTGCCAGATAACCTTGTTCCTGCCATCTGTGTCATGAGCCCTTGGCAGAGGAGGTGACCATTCCACAGCTGTTGAAATGGGCTCTTTTACCCAGTCACTCAGGGGGCTCTCACTGCTGTGACCTGTTCCTGGGGCAGGAGGAATCCTGTCTCTGGGAGAAGGACAGGGTGCTCTGTGCTGAGCAGAGGCAGAGCAGGCTGGGGCTGGCTGTGGGTGAGCCAGGGCTGCCCAGGCTGGGCACACACAGTGCCCAAGGAGCCCTGGCCTTGGGCTGCCCTGTGGGCCAGTGATCCCTGACACAAGGACCATCATCTCCTTTAGGTGGATCCAGGATGGCACCTGGCATTTCCTCCAGGTTCCAATCTCCCTCCTGCATATTTTTGGCTTTGTGTTCTGCATTCAGGCTGCTTTATAGTCCCCAGGTGTTCGTGTTTGATGGCTCCTGCCTGGCTTGGCCATAGCTTTTCTTAGCTGGAATAAATCTACATCTTCCTTCTACCGTACACAGCAGCTCAGGAATCCTGGAGGAAAAAGGCAGTCACTGCATTTATTTTCATATGTTGGAGCACTGTGTGATGTTCCTGAGGTGCATTTGAGGTGTAGGAAGAAATTTAGTGGTGTAACAAGGTATTGAGAGGGATGGGAATGCACCCCTCCAAAAAGGAAAACCTGGTGAACTTGAGCTGGGTACCATCGCAGATTTCTGTCAGAGCCAAGCTGTTACTGCTGCCTTAACTACACAGTTCAGAGCCAGCAGCTGCCAGTGCATGGCCAACAATACCTGAGATTAGGGGTTTTTTTTTGTTTCTTTTGCATTTTCCAAAATTCTGTTTTGTTAAATGTTTATCATTGTTTCTCTCAGGTTGCAGTTAATGTGCTGCCTGCCAAGCTTGTAGGGAAATGTGCTCAAATGCATTAGCACAAGATCTTTCATTAATTCTCCTTCTAAGGAAATTTAAAAGAGAACAGCTTGAGTTCACTTTGCAAGCTGGATTCATATGTCCTTGAGAGAAGTAGTGTGGATTTTTATTGTGTCATCCAGGTGTTTCTTCCTTTTCCTATGACAGGAATCATTTGTAGCAGTGGGCAGTAACATCAACAGAGTGTTTCCTTTAGAGCACTTGAAGCCTCTGGCTTCAGACTCTCTTTCTGGAAAAAAGTAACTTTTCAGTAGCTAGAGTATTTCTTTTAAGGAAAAGATGGTCATTAATGGATTGTCATACATAAAGATATCCAGTGTTTTTATCAGGCTGCAGTCTGCTTTAAGGTGCTGCATAGGCTCCAGAGTGTGATCAAACAAGGCTAAAATCTCATTTCTGTTGTGGATTATGTGGCAGATCAAAAGTCTGCTTTTGAAGGAAGAAAGATCCTGATGTTACTGAGGATGAAAGCTTGTCTCGCTACATGCCTGGGAGTAATTCCTCTAAAGCAGCCTTTTTTGGGGGGAGAAGAGGACAGTGTTTTCTGTTTCCTGTGCTTGTTTGTGTCTCTGGAGGTGCTCTGGCCCTCGCTGTGTTCCCCTCATGCCCAGCAGGCCTGGGGCTCCTCAGTGGGTGCTGCAGGAGCTCCTGGGAGCTGCACTGGTGCCATCAGGCTCTTGATGGGGGGAAAAACTTCAATTTCATTCTTCCAGAAGCATATGCTGCATAATGCAGCAGGAGAGGGTTGTGAAACCAAATGACCTCTCAGCCGCAGTTGTGTCAACTCCTGAAATATTTTGCTATTGTAGTGCAGGCAGAGCACCTGCACCAGGGTCACCTGTGTCATGGGCAGCCCCTGGTGATTGTTCAGTGTGGTTTAAAATCTCAAACCATTGCTAATAAATCTTTAAAGCTTTGTTACCTTAAATGGTTCTATTACTAATGTTGCTGCTTCCCATAGTTCTTACTGGGCTTCAGGCAGAACATGAACTCTGGGGGTGCTGGTAATAACTAACAGTGACCCAGAGGCAATGTGAGGTGAAGGTGGGTGAATTAAGAATCAGTTATTGGCTGTTACAAATAATTCTTGTGCCTTGGTTTATATCAGGCTGAATGCAAAGTGCAACTTCTGCTTCCCACATGTAAATAAACTCTTGTCATCCTAAAAGTTACAGTGTTTTTTCTCTTGTCTGAAAGTGTGACTGTTGCTGAAACAGTGTCACATTGCTGCTGGGGAGCAGGAACTTGTAGGGATGAAATGAGCAGGTGAAATTCTGTGATAGTAGAAATCCTTGCAGTTATTCTTTTTTTGTTAATAATTTCTTAGGCATTGTCATATAGTTCCAAATAATCAGCTGTATGTGACAGTGCCATAAATATGCATCCTGTTTATAAAAGGTAGGCCTTGGATTGCCATCTGGATGTTATCCCAAATGGAAATCATGGTCAAATGATGCTGTGATTGTCTGCTTTTTTAAGTTACACAAATTTATTAGGTTTGTACTTGGGCTAAGTTTCAAAGTTTGTTTCTAAACAGAAAAGAGCTTGTGAGAAAAATGATTTTGTATGAGTTGGAATGTAGCTTGTAGAGGGATGTGTAAGTTGTGCATTTATAGCAAGGATATCATGAAATGATATTGTTACCTAAGTCTATTTCCAATAAATGTAATGAAAAACTCAGGAGCTCAGGGCTTCAAAATTACCTGACCAATGACTGGGAAAAGACAAGGGAGGAAGGAAGAACTTATCAAGCTCATCTGGAACAAAGTCTTAAAATGGAATTGACTTTGATTTCCCCACATCACATTGATTTGCAATAAAGTTTATACACCTCCAGTTCAGAAGCACCATTTGGGATGTCAGGGGGCCCTATCTCTCCTAGAAGCATCTGTCTGGAGAGTAACTCATACATTTGAGGTCTTCTAAGCAGTGCAAGTTTTCTTTTAACCCCCATAAATGGGGGCCTTTGAAAGGGAAACTTGTGTTACTTTAAATTTCCATCTTCACCTCTCCAGCAGTGCCCCCAGTTCCTAGGACAGCTGCTCTGTGCTTGCAGAACAGCCAAGTGAAATTGGGGTCACTCATTCCAGCCTGTGGATTTAAGAATGGGAGAAAATAAGACAAATTTCCATCTTCACCTCTCCAGCAGTGCCCCCAGTTCCTAGGACAGCTGCTCTGTGCTTGCAGAACAGCCAAGTGAAATTGGGGTCACTCATTCCAGCCTTGCTCCTGCCTGTGGATTTAAGAATGGGAATTCATTTCAGGAATTAAAAAATTAATTACCTGTATTTAAGAAAATAAAAGAATTCATCCCTGAATTGCCTGTGTTGGCCCCTTAAACTCTGTGTTTCTAAGTATAAACTTTTGGAAGTACTGCAAGCACCTTGCACACACTGTTACTTTATCTCTGTGGGGTTTTTGTGTTTGACTTAAAATAACAATCTGGCCTTCATGGTTGTTACAAGTTGTATTTCCAGCCACTAAGTTAGTTGCTTAAAGCAGATGTGTGTAGTTACCTAACAGAATAGAATAAAAGTTCTTTGGTTGTTTGGTAACTCAGATTTTAAAGCATTCTGTATTTTTTTCATACTTTTGCATTTTTAGTCACACTTCCTTAGACTGCTTTTCTCAAGTTAAAAAAGTAAAATATATCTAGACCACAGTTGTGGCATTTCCCAGCAAATCTGGTGATGCTGTCTTCAGTTACATAATCCACAGTGGGAAGTGAAATAAGGCACCAGGCAGCTTTCTATTATTAATCAATTTTTTTTCTGTCAGTTGATCAGGATTGGCTTTGAGGAAGGAGTGACCTGGAAGAAAAGCTTGATGTTTCACTGCTATTTTTAAAAAATAATCTGCTGCATTTGGAAATTATTCTCCTCCTTGCTTAGTAAATACTGTTTTGATTTTCCTGAAAATAAGTTACTCAGTTGCTATTGAAATATTGCTTTCCTTGTAGAAATATTTATTGTATTGGGATTTTCCAGGACTTTCTTAGACCATTTTCTTCTGACTCATAGAATTGTTTAAACACTTCTGTGTAGAAGATGTGGAGAAAATTTGGTGATTGCTTTTTTAGGGAAGAGCTTTGAGATAGTTTTGGAGGATTTGTTCCAAAATAGGAAGGGGATGAATTGCTGCACAGTAGAATAGGTGCTGTTTTCCAGAGAGAAACAGGTACTTTTGTTTTCTATTCCTTCAATTATTCAGTGATTTAGAGTTGACCTGTTGCTTATAGAATATAAGAGAACAAACTCAGTGAGCTTCTGACTGCCTCACATCCCAGTAAATCTGGGTGACTTTTGCTCACATAATAATATCCTTTCTTGAATAATCCTTTCTTGAATTGCTTTGTGTTCCCTCACATTAAGCCAAGGCTTCAGTGTTGCTCTTTCTGTGGTTTCCTGACCCTCCTGTGCAATCTCCCACTTTGGTGTTTGTTTCCCAATTGGAGGTTCTGGGGATTAGTGGATGCAAGTGGATTTTCAGTGTATTTTTCTTTTATTTGCCTCCTGCTTGAACCATCTTTTTATTTAGGGAGGGCTTTAATTTCTTGTAGTAAGAATCTTGTGTAGCTCTTAATAATTTCTGTTGCCTTTCTTTGGATTTTTTTTAATGCATCACCTTTTCAAAACCATTTGATCAGAATTAATGTGAATAATATTGTATCATTAACTGTACTGAACTTTTTTATTGCAATTTACCATAATTTTGCATTGACCATTTATTTTACTTGCATTATTTACAGGGAATGTCTTATACTGAGGTGTTACCTGCAGATGCCCTGTGTAATTTATTATGCAGTGGTGAACAAGCACATTTAACTTCAGGAGTGTGCACACAAAGTTTTGATAGCTGGTTTATTCACTGAAGACATGCAGGCTCCATTTGAGTGTGTTGCTGGAGCTCTTTCCTTTAATTGAAGGTAACTTGTGTTTGTCAGCTCTCTGAAGATTCTCACATTGCTGCATTACAAACCTGCAAAATAGCAAAGAAAGTTTATATTTATTTATTAACTGTTTTGTATATTTTTCAAATGAAAGAAAAGGAAAACCATTTGTAAGACTAGAGTCTATTTATTTTTTTAAATCTGTCAATTTGTTTTGTCATTGCTGCCAAGAGCCTTACACAGATTGACAGGAATGACTGTTCTGAAGAATTCTACACTTGCTGTGTTGAGTTCCTCAAGGAAATGTTACAGCAGACTGATTTTCTGCCTGGGTTTATTACCAGTTATTGAAACAAGACTCAGTGGCATTTGTCGCTAAGAAATTAGGCAATGTCTGACCATTTTCTAGAAGTATTTACTTGCCTTTTATACACTTTTCCCCTGGAAAATCACAATATTTATTTGGATCACCAGTGCCTGGGAGTTATTTAGGGTGAAGCTTTCTGAGCACTTAGGAGCTTACCAGCTGTTAAGAGTTAATTCTGTTGTTACACTTTGTTAGCAGAATTCTGTGAGAGCTTTTGATTGACTATGATTAATGCTGCAGAACTTCAGAGAGGCACTGTTATTAATGTGCTGATTGACATAAAATTATTCTAGTGAGACTATTATAATAGCTGAAAATCCATCATCTTGATCATTATTGCTGCAAAATGCCATGGAAATGAGTAGTCAGCTATACATTATTCTAACTCTTGTTGAGAGTCAGATGCCTCACTCGAGTCTCCTCAGATACAGATCTCGTTTTGTTTGGCAGTCCATCAGAAACAATGTGACTGTTGAATGGGAAAGGCCTGCTGTTTGTAAAAGTGACTTGATTCATACAAATTTGGGAGCATTTTCTCAGGCATCACCATTATTGAGGGCTGAGTCCAATGCAAACTTCCCCATGTTGCTGCCAGTAAAACTTCAGACTGAGCTGTGGGTAAAGCAGCTCAGTGCAGTGATAGCTGCCCTGTCCAGCTGGGGATTGGGATCACAGTGTTCAAACAGCACCTTTGCCATAGTTGGATCCTCAGCCAGGTCTTGAGAGGTGCCTTGGGCTTTTCCCAAGGAGTAGGTTTTACAAATGGCAGTGAGTTGAGGAAAAGATGGACTTTCTGCAAAGTGTTCCCTTTCAAGCTGCAGGTACAGAGCAGCGAGTCCAGCGTTTCTGATCTTACAGACCCTTGTCAGGGATTGCAAAAGCAAAGTGGACTTTGTGCTGAAGCTTAGCTCACAGCTCAAATCCTGAACTGTTGGGTGTCACCCTCTGCTCTCCCCACTCAGATACCAGAGCTGGTTTTATTTTCTGGTTCCTTGCCTGCTTATTAAATTGCCCAAGTTCTGTTACAGAGACATTTTATTTCTGTGGTCTGTTTTAGTTGATGTTTTGTACTATAAACAGGTGTGTGCAAAAATCTTCTAGTTTTAATCCATTTAGGTCACATTGGACTTTCATCTTGCACGTAGCAGTTAACTGAGCAGAAGACAAGTACATTTGTGCTCTGAGATTTGTTTTCACTGATTGAAAAATGGAAGAAGTTGCTGTTCCGTGTAATAACTTCATGAGCCTGTGACCTTTCTTGCTGTCACAAATTAAGCACATAGCAACTTGCTCTTGTCTGGTTTGGGGCATATTATAAATTTAGAACTTCTGTTGTTGGTCTTGTTAACATGAGCACCAACTGTTGCTGTTGTCCTGTAGCACAGTCCTTTTGAGAAATGGACTGATTGGGCAACTGGAGGATTACAGTTCCTTTGGAAATAGAATTCAGTGTATCTCATGTTATCAGAGAAGGCTGACAAGCGTTTCTCTAAGAAAGTATCAGTGGCTGTGCCTGAAATGAATGAAGCATTTGTTTCACCAAGGAATTGAAGCAAATCTTCCACAATTTCCCAGCAGATAAAAACAAATTGGTGACTATATTGTACATTAAAATGATGAGTTTACACAGTAATATTTATCCTCATTTATCTACTTCTGTAAAGGACCTGCTGTGATATTCTGCCATATGACCTTGGGTTGGTCACTCTGAAGCTGGAAGGAGATGAGTCTTTCCAAATTTAACAGATACAGAGAAGCGAGTTTTCATGCTGCGTATGTTTTAACAGGAGCTGGTTATTAACAATTAATGTTCTTTGTTGGAGACCCAGTTGAGAAGATGCTGTAATATTTTTAATGGGGACTGGTAGAAAACCACTGCATGCCTACCAGTACTGAAAAGGTTGTACTGAAGAAATATAATAAGGTTAAAGGAAAGAAATTTGAAAGTGGATGTTAAAGAGTGGGTGAAATACATTGTAAAACACAGAGGGGTGATTTTACTGGGAGTACTTGGAGAAAGATTTTTAAGAAGTGCCATGTTGCAGATGTGGTAAACATAAATGACATGACAAATTTGAATAAAATGAATAACAGAACAAATCTGAGTGACTGGCAATGAAAACATTGAGTGTGACCATGTGCAGTTGTGAGGGGTTTAATTTCATCCACGGGAGCTTTAGCACGGTGGCAGCACTGTCCAGATCCTGCCTCTGTGAGAGGCTTTGCTCTTGTTTCCTCAGCAGTGGGGACTCCTGTTACATAATCCTGGGGCTCCTGCTGGACACAAAGGCTGCCCTGTTCCTGGGATTGTGGCCTTTGTACAGCTGTGCTCTCCAGGCAAAGGCAGCGCCCCTCTTCAGGGAAATGTTTGCATCAGTGGTTTGGGTTTGGTTTTCCATGCAGTGACAGCTTTTCATTGTGGCATAGAGAGGCAAAATTGCTCTAGACACCACCTTGATCAGCTGTGTGAGAAGGGCTTTTGGGTCTGCAGTGGACTCAAAACTCCTTTTTTCCTATTCTTTTTTTTTTTTAATGTCACTTATTTGTGTGATAGCTGCTGGATTGGAACATACCTGGTTTGTCAAAGAGCAGAATGGAATGGCAGGTAAAGGCCTGAGTAGATACTTTGGAAGATAACTTAGCCAAAACCACAGATATTTCTGATGTAATCCTCTCAAATGTTCAGTGATCCAAATGGGGCCATGACAAATATTTTGGTTTCTTTTTACAGATGAAGGCAGACTGATCCAGTAGTGCTCCTTTTAAACTTGCTGGTACAAGTAGTTAGTGAGGGCCTTCATTTGTATTACCTTTAAATGCTGCTGTCAATATAGGTGGTATTTCTAATTATCTGAGAGTAACTTCATTTCCCAGACATTTTGGAGCAAGCTCTAGTGACTGCAAGCAACATTTTCAGGGCTTAGATAAAAGCTCTGATTGGTTAAAGCAGAGATTTAAATTTAGACATTGTCTGTATTAAATACACAATTGGGGTGCTCTATTTTTAACTGAATTTTAAATAAAAACTGGCTAAATATAGAGAACAGTTATTTCTGGAAAGTGTGTGTGCCAGCTGACATTTCTTTTGCTGCTGCTTTTGTCTTAATACTTAGCAAAACAAAAGCTCATGGAACAGAAGTACAGAGAAGAATTTTCATCGTGTTTTCTGTCCTGGGCTGGCTGTGGGAGCTGTGGCAGCCATGGAGCAACTTGCTAGGAATTTGTAGTGAATGGGGGGAGGCTTTGTGGTTAGGGAGGGTGGGAGGCAGGAATATACCAGGAGTTGGAGTGATTGAGGAAGTCTAGAGCAAGTCTGGTCCCAAATTTTGTCCCTTTTCTACTATATTAGAAATATTGGCATAAGGGCAGAAATAACATTTCCAAATCTTGCTAGGATAAAAGCTCTACATTTAATTATTTATACTTAATTGTTCCATCACAGCTCTTGTGTGGGTTAAAATTGCATGGGATTAAAGCCTTGTTTGCCATGCCTTGTAATTGTTGGGTGACATTCTGTACTACTTAAGTCATTAAAGTAAGTCTTATAAACTTAAGACTTCCTGGGATATGCACTCAGGTTAGTCAGAAGGTGCTGGGGATTGGAATGAGATGCTGCAAGAGTGGATGACATGCTCTGACAGTATAAACTGGTTTTGTCTCTTGTCTGGTACAGAGTTATGGTACATAATTTGATTTACAGAAGGTAACTGGTATGAAGAAGAGTGGAGATAGCTCACAGTTCAGCTCCTAGGGATTGGTGTAATACCACACATCTAACACAGGCTTCCCACTCAGAATTTTTCACCGGTTTTTTAAAATCTGTTTATCTGAAATTTGTGAACAGTGTCAAATTTTCTAGTCTCACAAACTCTAAATGGCAATATATTCCCTTCTGCTTCTTACAAACTCTTGGGTCATTTCTTCCTCTTGGCATGGCACACCTGTGGTGTCATCCTCACATTTCTTCTACTGACTACCATAACTCCAGAAGTTTCTGATGAGACACAGTAACATGATCTTCAGTGCTATCATTAAAGTGGAGACTTTGCCAAACATTTGCAGAAATTGGTGTTTTAAATAGCCCAGCTCAGAATTTTCTTATGCTTTCCATGGCAACAAGTTCATCTGTTATGCAAATGTCACGTTAACAGTCTCTGTCAGTGCATGGCTCAGTTTCTTTCTTGCAAAGAAGAGTGCATTTAGTGCTTGGTACAAATAGTTCCATGCACAGTTTGGAGCATGTACCTCTGTCTTCACGTGTCCTGAAACACCTCAAGGTGTTCATCACCCCTTTTATATTGTGGTTGGAAAATGCAGTGATTAAAATGTGCTCTTTGTGAGTGAAGTGATGGTTAATGGGCAGCATCAGGCTTATACAGCAGGCACTTTGGTATTAATAGAATTGCTGTGAAGTTTGGCTTCCTCTTTCTCCTGCTCCTACTGGGTAAGCTTGAAAGTGTCTTTTTATGGAAGAGGTACAAGTTCTGCTGGAAAAAATTACAGAGAAACCTTTGCTCACTGCATTTGCCCATAATCTGTAGATAATTCACAAGACTTTTCCACTTTTTCTGTACCATAGAGCTGTATGCTTCCTCTCCAGCTTTAATATTTTTTTATTCATTAGGTCTGGGCAGATTGATGGTACAGAACCATGATCTTCTGCAGCTCTGAAATATTCTTGTGGTTCTCAGGAGTTGGAGGTTAAAATTCTGTTGTGGTTGTTTTTGTACACTGTGAAACAGCTCATGGCAGTTTTAGTGTTTCATTTGCTTAACAATACAAGTTATGCCTACACAAAGCAGTTGTATCTGATAACTTTATAATGGTGTTGCAAGAAGTACACTCCACCAAATACTTACAATGATGACAGATTGAAGAAAACAGGGTAATAAAAGCTTTTACATTTTGCTTTTTTTCTGCAGGTTTTCATACCTACCTGACAGCATTGTTGAAATAGGCCTCTTAATGATACCGTGTGTGGAGCCATTTGCATTTAATTGACATCCCTTTTAATGAGGTGTTTCTTCTAAAAATTTATCTGTGGCTTGAATTTCACCCTTAGACTTGTTGGAATAGGATTAAAAATGTGCTGACTTGGCCTCTAAAATGTTCAGTTTTAGAAAGATTCAGTACTGAAAATGGAGGTTCTCCTGTGTATGTACCCACCAGTGCCTGGGATGATCTGTAGCCAAAGTGGGAAATGCTCCTAGTGCAGTGTATCTGTCTTACACTGACAGAGAAATAAAAATGAAAAGCTTTTTCTGGGTTGTGGGGAAAATTTACTCAAAAATTACCAGCAGAGGTGTTCTGTGGCAGCACTGGAATTTCTGAGCCGAGGGCTCCTGGGAGCCCTGTGTTTGGGTTTTTAGCCTGTTTTGTTGCCAATACAAGGGTGTTTTTCTCCAGAGCACTTGGTAGGCAGCAGTTTCATTGTTGTTTCATTTTAAGTTGGGATCTTTAGGGCTCCAAAGCCATTCCCTCCCCAGGTAATGAGTGTGTCTGTTCAGAGGTACTTGGGAGTTTCTCAGCTAAGCTTGCTGGAATCCTTTTAAAGCTTTACTTAACTGTAAGTACTTAAAAGGAGCTTTGATATATTGTTGTGTTAACAGTAATAGTGTGGAAGAAACTGATGTTACAACATTTAAGAAATGTTTGTTTAAATAAGATAGAATTGTTGAGGCTTTTCCTTTCAAGGTTGCAGTCTTTTTATTCTTAGCCTAATACTAGGCTTTTTACTATTTTTACTCTTGCTTCCTTTTTCTCCAGTAATTTGCAGTGTGACATTTTGAACCTCAGCTATCCTAGATTACTTAAAACTTTGGCCAGCAATTTAAAAAAGATGCAATTAGCAGAGTCTAGGATGCTGAGTGAGACCCTGAGCCAGGTGCTGGGGCTGTAAGGCTGTAGGGACCCTGGGCTGTCTCCTCTGAAATGTGGCTCTTGGCTTAGATACTGGAATAAAGTATTTGCATACTTTGTGGGTTTGAGGTCATGTTTCTGGCAAATTTCTGTAATCCCCCTGGTTATATGAAAAATCCTCATATGCATTCATTTTTTAATGTACATATATATCAGATATGTTGTGCTTACAAGCTTTCCCTAAATGCTGGGAGTTCTTGCCTGTCTCAGTGGCTCAGAGCAGCCTTTAACACACAGCTATGTTGCCCTTTATTTAGCCAGGTGGTTTTTGATGTGTCTTTGCTGTGTGAGCAAGTGCTGGTAGAGAATAATGAAAGATTTTGTGAATAGTGGAAGAACTAAAAAAACAAACCAAACAAACAAAAAGCAAAACAAAGCGTCTTAAATGCACACAGAGAAACATATTTAAAGAACAGCCTTAGTATTCACATCTTAATAATGAAAATTTTTAATTAAACAGCATTTTTGGGTGCCTAATTACCTTACTATTTAATAAATTAAACTTTTTTAATATGTAAGGTCTTTAACACCCATGTGCTGTGCCATTCACAGCTGGACAGGATTCTAAGGAGTCACTGCAACATGTTTTTGCATTTTGTTGTACACCTCCAGCCAACACAACTTGGATTTAATTTTTTGAAGCAAGTTATGCTGTTCTTTTGGATGTAGCATTCTGTGTGTGAAAAAGGCATTCATGTGTTCTGGTCTCTGCAGAACAAACAACTACTCAGATTTTTACTGATGTCTGAAGGCTTAAGGAATTTATTTTGAAAAACATGACATCAACCAGCATTCTGGATACAAGAACAGATGAATTCTGGTGCACAGCAAGCTGTTTCTCAAATTAAAATTCAAGTTGTTAAAAGTATGTTAAAATACATTAATCAAAAGAATATGGAAATGATAGTGCAGTTGTTTTCTGCTGAATTTTCCAATAGAATGTTTTAGTTGAATATTCACTTAATCTTTATTCCATTCTTTTTAATGCCAAAGTACTGGGTTTTTTTTCAATAGGAGAAAATAATTAGAAGTTGTTTTATAGAATAGTAGCAGCTATTGCATGGGATTAGTGCAGACTTTAATCTCAACCAGTTCCAAAGGGTTAACGAGTGAGTTTATGTTATTGCACTGTGATTCACAGCATGAAACTGTGTGGCATTGTCAGTGTAATGTGTCATTTTGTCTTTCCCCTTCAGCCACAGCCTTGCCAAGTGCTGCCCTTGTCTGTCCTCTAAGAATACTTTCCAGGGGGTCTCTGAGAGAACTTCTGCACTGTTTTCCAGGAGACTTGAGATTTGGGCAGGTTTCTGTGGTACTTTTCAGAGAGCACTCTTGGGTAGGGTCTGGGTGTGTTACTGGGCTGCAGTCAGTTGTTGGCTTCAGATCTCAAAGAAGTAACAGTAATTTCAGTTCATACCAATTACTCTTTTCCTTTATTGACCCAAGAATTTTGGGAAGACAAAGTCCACATTCTGTATTTCTGTAAGAGATTGAAGCAGTGTTTGAGCTCAGGTGTGAATGTCCTTCTTACTTTATGATCTTAACTGTGAACATGTTTGGTGCTGCAGTTAAAGGTTATTAAAGACAATGGCATCTTGTACAGTTGAGCAATATTTAATTATAGAGTTCAGCTCCAAGTGTATGGAAAGACTGTGTTAAACATCTTCCCTCCTAGCTTCTGAGTATGCTTATTCCATCCCACCAGAAATAACTCCGTGGTTTAATAGTCCCATTAGTAGTTTGGTTAACAACAAAAGTCTGAGCCCAGCTAACTGTAGCTTCTTCAGAGGGTCTTGGTTTTATCAATAAAATGAAGTATGGGCAAATAAAGGTTACTTCTGTCTTACACTGTTACTCTGTTGTCATCTGAGCTGTTCCAAAATCACTGGGAGTACGGATGACCTGGACACTGGCAGTAGCATGAGTTCTTCTGTGCCTGTTGCCATGTCCTAAAGGGACTGTAAAGGTGTGAAGGCTGAGCTATCTTGCAGCAGAAGTGGAGAGAAGAGAAAAAGGAACCCTATTGAAAGTTGCAAGACACATTGCAAATTGCAAGAATTCCTCTTTTGATCTTCATCACTACAGACAAGTTCCTACTTTCCATCTGTTTATTTCATTCATTTTCCTTTGCATCTTTCTTTTGCAATTCTTCTATAGCACATACACACATATTAAGTTCTGCCCTTCATTTATTCTTTTGTCATTGTTTCCATTTCACTTTCCCTGTGTTTCATTCCTGTATCTTTCTTGTTTAGACCAAGTGGAGGATCCAGCTGGCCGTAGCAGCCATGTAGGACCCTTCAGGAACCTGATGGTAAGTGCACGTGTGTACTTATACTCAGGCTTCCACCAGGTTCTGTGTTCAGAGGCATTTCCCCCCTCCTGCAGGCTTCAGTTGGTTCCTGACCTCTGAAACAATAAGAAAACTAAGGGACAGGCCTTGGACTACTCATTGATACCCTTTATATCAGTAGTAGGTTGTGGTTTTATTGGAAATCTGCAGGAAGAAAATTATGCAAATCTTTCAGGTTTATATGGATTTTTAAAGCACTGTGAGAACTCATGAGAGAAAGTCTGTCAACAGCTGTTAAATGTCTTCAAAAGTTTCTGAACTCCAGATATATGAAAGCTGGGAGAGCATATCAGTGACGTATCACCTATTACTCTGTCCTTAAATTCTCTTCCTGGGCACGTGCTGTGGAATGGTCAGGACCATGAAATTGTGCATCTGTGACAGTCATTGTCATGTTTCAGTGCAGTGAATTCTTTGAACCTTTTCAAAGAAAGCTGTGACCTAGAAGATGGACAAACTAAAGCCATCTGCAGTGGTTTGGTGTCTCTCATTGATATGTGTCAGAAATTGATCTGACACATCTGAAATGTTGTATGTGCACAAGAAGTTTGTTCACTGTTCAGAGAAAAGGGCAAGTTGGGTGCTGGTGAGTCCTCTCTTCAAAGGCCAAGAACTTGAAACATCTCCAGCTGTATCATGGAGTAGGTTACATCATGAGCAAGTTGCATCTCTTTTTAGGACTGGCAGAACTTGCAAATGGTCTGTTTTCCATCAGTAGCATAAGGTATGTGACTTAAGTACCTTGATTTTGTGTGAAAATCCTGCTATTGTAGTGATTTCTCAGATTATAATTGGATCTGAGGAACTATAAATTTTATATTCTCTAACTGGGTTACACTTGGAAACATATCTGCATGCTTTAAACTTGGGATTTGTGTTGGTGCCTTTTCATACTTTACCTCACCCTTGAAAGAGCACAGTGTATTGCCAATATTGTTAGAAAAAAGAATGAATTTGGTCTTGGTTTGAAGACTTAGACAGTAACCTGTTGTTATGCTGAAATTCAGGGCTACTGTAGAGTTAGATGCAGAACTGCCCTGTGATTTCATTTGCAATACATTGGACACTGCACTGTGGGGGGAAAAAGTGTCTCTGAGCACGTGCCAGGTTTGGCAGGTGAAGGGACCTGGGCACCAACCTGTTCATTCTTGTTTCCAGTCTCACCTGTCAAGAGAGATTAATCAAGAATTTTGTTGGTTGGTCAAGATACTGATAGTGGTCTTTAGATGATAAATGGTCTGCAAAAAATTTGAGAGTTCTTAGGGTTCTGGGAATTATGTATGATTTGTTATGTCCCTCACAAGGTGTATTGTGATGCATGTTTGATTCCTAGGAATGTGCTGAAATCTTATATTTCCACTTTTTCTGTAGAAGTGGAACTGTTGGATTGTGTTACTGTACATTCCCAGAGAATTTCAAGTGACTTGGGAGATACTTCTGGAAACTTCTTTGATGTCCTTCATACTCAGATCTTGGTAGTGTTGGTTGTAATTAGGAACATAAGAGGTGCTGATAATAAGAAAAATGATGTTCAAATTGGACTTTCAGTAGCTTGTCACGTAAGGAAAGGTGTGCTTTAACTTTCTGAAGCCTATGTGAGCAACCAAGTATGTGCTAAATCTTCTGACAGTCACAGGTGTTCAATATAAAAGCAAAATTGAATGTTGCATTGTTCAGTCAATCCAGGATTGGTCCTTTATGGCAGGTTAGACATGGGCATCATGACAATAATTGAGGATATTCAGAGAAAATTGCTAGTTCACTTGGGGAAGAATGTGTGTGTCATGTCCAAAGGTGACAAAAATTCAGTCTGAGTGACTATTGTCAGGTTATAAGACTAAAATCTGTCAAATTAGATCAGAAATTAAAAAATGTTTATTATAGACATAAACACATTGGAATTTGGGGACAGCTGTGAAATCTGAGCTCGTTGAGAGGAAATATAGATAATTATTTAGTTTGTTCAAATCAAAACAAGTGTTTCCTTTGAAAGCTGAGGCTGTCTGAGCTGTTCTCTTGGGGGGGTATGTGTACTTGGAACTTCCTGGAACAGAGGAGCATTTTTTAAAGGCATTTCAGTTTCTTGGCTCAGGATGTGAAAAATATTTTCAAGGGCTAAAAAGGAGGAGTTTGTTGACAGGATTGTGATGTGGAAGAATATGCTTCTAACCAGGAAATGGATTTAAGGCTGTGATGGACATTTCTGGTCAGAGGGAATGGGCAGTGTAGCATTTTGTGTGTTAGAGGGGGCAAAGGAGGAGTTTGGATTGCTGCTTCTGGACAGTTCTTCCCAAGAGTTGTGTGTAGAACCCTGAGTTTCAGTGGTATTTTCTGTATTCTGTGTGGAGAGTACAGTCTGTAATGAAGTGAAAGAAAAACTGTTGACTTTCATTTGTTATTACACACCCCAAATCATAATTTCTGTATGTTATAGGCCTGAATCTATAAGATTAATGGCAAAAATTTGCAGTGCTTTGTAGTGGAGTGGAAAATGAAATTTCCAGCGTGTTTACATCTTAGAGTACTGGTCAGCTCTTTTGTGTTCATCATCCTCTGCAACTAATACATGCTGCTTCTTCATTTTGCTAACTGAAGGTGGTAACATGAAAGTGGTGTTTGTGTCAGGACCCATCAAAATACCTTCAGTGTTTTCTGTTACCCAGTTCCATCTCATTTGGTTGCACTCCCTTTGCCCTGTTTGTCAGGCTCATGCTGCTTTCACTCTTCTCATGATGTTATTACTTCATTGTTTTTATCATAACTCTCCTCATCATTCAGAATGTTTGTACAACTAGAATAAACCTCTCTGGGTTTCTGTTTTGTAAGGTCTTCCAATTAACATGAGGATTAATAGTATATGAAGAGATTTTTCTATTTTCCATGTAATTCTGTGAGGTACAGGAATTTAGTGGCCATATAAAGGTATTGGTAACTGCATGATGTGAGTTGCTTAACCCTGGACAGGTAGTTTGTTCTTGCTTCAAAGTGAGGAAAGTATTACATGTATGAAGTTTTGTACCTGAATGCTGTCTGTTCTCCTAATCAATCATTTGTATTCCACAGGAAAGCAGGGTCTCTACAGGACTTTGTTATGCTCCAAAGCTGAGGGTTTAAATCTGCCACTCCTATATGACAAATAAAAATTGTTAAGCATGAATAATAAATGTTTGTTTCCCACCAGGAAAGAAGAAGACTCAGGAAGGTAAAAACAAGGGAAAGAAGGCAGCAGACACTAAACAGAAAAAGACTGATTTGGATTCTACTTCTGCAGATATGAGGGATTCTAAAGAAGGTGAGTTCTCAAGTGTCTTATTTTTTCCTTCTATTTGTCTTTTTGAATCAAAGGATGCTTGTCATGTTTAGTACATTAACAGGTTATCTTACTGTAGCAAAGTGAACATATTTGTATCATTTACCCCAATCATTTTACTAGTTAGGAACTTGGCTATTAGAAACATGTCATTAAATGTACAAGTCTGACCACAGGAAAAACTAATATGCTGCAAAATTGAGTCATAGACCCAAACTCCTTACAAGATAATAGCAGAGCAAAATCCTTATTCTAGTGCCTTTGGAGCTTAGTTTCATGGTCATTATTTATTGCTAATTAACAAAGTCAGTACCAAGGGGGAAAAATACAGTATTAATTCTTTTGACCCATACCTTTTCCATCCCTTCCCTCTGTTGTCCCTTCTGCTTGCACAACATGTGCACCACTGTTCAGGTGTCTTATGGCCCAGCTGAGGAATGGAGAAGGATTTTTTGCTCTATAATGTACCCACTTAGACAACATTGTGGGGATTGGCAGCAAAGGTGTTTTCCTGGAATCATCACAGAATCACAGAATATTTTGGGCTGGAAGGGACGTTAAAGCTTATGTTCTTCCAACCCCCTGCCATGAGCAGGGACATCTTTCACTAGACAAGGTTGTTCAGAGCCTCATCCAACCTTGGCCTTCTTTTCTTCAGCAGTGGATATACCTGAGAACAGATAGGTTGGACTTGAGTGCAGAAAAACACCCATCCACACAAGTAAATAAATGAGAAGTAGTGATATTGTCTGTGGTCAGGAACACTGGATATGTTGTGCTAGAAGAAAAAAGGAGAAAAAGGTGTAGCAGATCCTAAAGCGTTTGGTAAAAATGTCTCATGCTTTTCTTCATTGCACTCTGGTGTTCCAGGTCATAAAGAGGAAGATGAAACGCCTTCTGTTTCTGCTGTGCTTTCTGTGGAACAAACAGCTGTGATTCAGGAAATGGTAAATCAAGATGTACTTCCAAAGCTGATGGTCCCCAGTCCAACCAACGAAACACAAGTGGTAACTGAAGACAAACAAGGAGAAGCAATAAACTGTGCATCAGATGATTTAGATGATGATGAAGAGGAGGATGAAGAAGAGGAAGATGAAGAGGAGTTAGAAGATGCCAATATGCCTAAAGAAAATTCTGAAATGCCTTTGATATGTGAAGAAAAGTTGGACTCCATGGAAGAACAAAAGAGTACGTCAGAGGAATCTCCAGAAAGCTCTCCAAAGAAAAAACTCGTGGTGAAAATTCCAAAAGCAGAGGGGGAATCCAACGGTGATGTTCAGGAAACATTCATGTTTCCTTGCCAGCATTGTGAGAGGAAGTTTACAACAAAGCAAGGACTCGAGCGCCACATGCACATCCACATATCCACCCTGAGCCACGCGTTCAAGTGCCGCTATTGTGGGAAAGCCTTCGGCACTCAAATCAACAGGCGCAGGCACGAGCGACGCCACGAGGCTGGGCCGAAAAGGAAACCATTCCTGACACTGACATCATCACAACACTTGGATAATGTTGCTGATAACCAGGTGATTGTGGATGATGGTCTTAAAGATGACCTGAGTGTTCCCAGTCTTGTGCAAGACTCTGTTGTCGTGGATTCTGAGAAGGTTTCCCAGGAAATGTCAAACTCCACGTTTGCTGAGGAAAATAAGGAGCCCAAAGAATTGCATCCATGCAAATACTGCAAAAAGGTTTTTGGTACTCACACCAACATGAGGAGACATCAGCGCAGGGTTCACGAGCGTCATCTTATTCCCAAAGGTGTGAGAAGAAAAGGGTTCTTTACTGAAGAGCCACCTCTCCCAACAGAGCCAGCCCCAGCAGTCCAGAATGTGTACATAGCGAGCACAGAAATAGAAGAGGAAGGTGAAGGAGATGATGTCTATCTTATGGATATATCCAGCAATATCTCTGAGAATTTAAATTACTACATTGATGGTAAGATTCAGTCCAACAGCAGCACTAGCAATTGTGACGTGATTCAGATGGAGTCCAACTCTGCAGACTTGTATGGATTGAATTGTATAATCAGTCCGGTCACAGTGGAAATTTCCACAAATCTAAAGGTTACACAAACACATGTGAATGAACCTCCTAAGGAACCCTCTAGCAGTGGGAGCAGTGAATCCAAAAAGAGAAGAACTGCCAGCCCTCCTCTTGTACCAAAAATAAAAACTGAAATAGACCCAGAGCCTATAACTCCTACTAGTTCTTTAAATCTTCCTCTTAGCATTTCAACAGAAAGCATACCTTTTCATAAAGAAAAAGGGGTTTATTTGTCATCAAAATTAAAGCAGCTTCTTCAGACACAGGACAACAAAAAGATAACTCCATCTAGTGAAATCCCTAAAATAGGACGTTCTGTTACATCATCGTCTGTTTTGCCTCCAGTATCCAGCAGGTTTAAAAGAAGGACCAGCTCTCCTCCCAGTTCTCCACAGCACAGTCCAGTGCTTCGGGACTTTGTCAAATCAGGTGAGGGAAAAACTGTGTGGAATGATAATATTCGGAGTTCAAAAATGCCAAAGTTAGAAAGCCACAGCAACTCACCTGCTTGGAGCTTGGCTGGAAGGGAGGACAAAGAGACTTTGAGCCCTCATTGCTTTGAAGAATATAAAATATCAAAAGACTGGACAGCAGCTCCAACTTTTGGCAATGTGTGCAACCAGCAGCCACTGGATTTATCCAGCGGCATGAAACAAAGGTCTGATGTCAAAAGCAAGACTCAGGTTCCCTGGGAATCCGTTTTAGATCTAAGTGTGCATAAGAAGCCTTGCAGCGATGCTGAAATTAGGGAATACAAAGAAAATTCCACACATCCAACGTGTAGTGGCGTTAAGAAGAAGAAACCCACCACGTGCATGCTGCAGAAGGTTCTGCTGAACGAGTACAACGGGACGGACGCAGCCGCAGAGAGCGCGCTGGGCGCGGGCAGCGCCAGCCCTGGCAGGGCCCCGGAGCCCCCGGCCGCGCCCGACGCCGATCCCGCCGAATCGGCCTCGTCTTCCACTGACACCCAGCCCCTCAGCTCCTCGGCTTCCCCTGTGCCACAGGCGCCCGCTGCCCCTGCCGTGTGCCAGCTGCCTCCATTGTTAACGCCCACCAACCCTCCCTCCCCGCCGCCCTGCCTGCCCGTGTTAACGGTGGCCACCTCACCGCCCCCGCTGCTCCCAACCATGCCCTTACCGATTCCAGATGTCTCTGCCAGTGCCACTAACACTTCCTCCTGTCCCTCGCCACTCTCCAACACTACTACCCAGTCCCCACTACCAGTTCTTTCACCCACGGTTTCTCCTTCTCCAACCCCTGTCCCTTCTGTTGAACCTCTTATTTCTGCTGCTTCACCTGGCCCCCCTACACTGTCTTCCTCATCTTCCTCCTCCTCTTCTTCCTCTTTCTCATCCTCTTCCTCTTCATCGTCTCCATCTCCACCTCCTCTTTCTGTAGTTTCTTCTGTTGTTTCCTCTGCTGATAACCTTGAAAGTTCTCTCCCAATAATAAAACAGGAAGAAGCTGAAAGCGAGCAGAAAGCGAGAGAAGAGCCTCATACTTCAAGTGAATCAGGAGTAGTGCAGGAAACGTTCAACAAGAGCTTTGTGTGCAATGTCTGCGAATCACCTTTTCTTTCCATTAAAGACCTAACCAAGCATTTATCCATTCATGCTGAAGAATGGCCCTTCAAATGTGAATTCTGTGTACAGCTTTTTAGGGATAAAACAGACTTGTCGGAACATCGCTTTCTGCTTCATGGAGTAGGGAATATCTTTGTTTGTTCAGTGTGTAAAAAGGAATTTGCTTTTTTGTGCAATTTGCAACAGCATCAACGGGATCTCCATCCAGACAAAGAGTGCACACATCATGAGTTTGAAAGTGGGACTTTGAGACCCCAGAATTTTACTGACCCAAGTAAGGCGAACGCAGAGCACATGCAGAACCTGCCAGAGGATTCTTTGGAACCTTCAAAAGAGGAGGAAGATGAAGATCTAAATGATTCTTCTGAAGAGCTTTATACTACTATAAAAATAATGGCTTCTGGAGTGAAATCTAAAGATCCAGATGTCCGTATGGGCCTCAATCAACACTACCCAAGCTTTAAACCACCTCCGTTCCAGTATCACCATCGTAATCCCATGGGTATTGGAGTTACTGCAACAAACTTCACAACCCATAATATCCCACAGACTTTTACTACTGCCATTCGATGCACAAAATGTGGCAAAAGTGTTGATAACATGCCTGAGTTACACAAACACATACTGGCCTGTGCATCTGCTAGTGATAAAAAGAGATACACACCTAAAAAAAATCCAGTACCCCTCAAACAGACAGTGCAGCCTAAGAATGGCATGGTGGTTATTGCTGGGCCTGGGAAGAACGCCTTCAGACGAATGGGTCAGCCTAAAAGACTCAATTTCAATGTGGAGATAAGCAAAATGTCCTCCAATAAACTAAAAATAAGTGCATTGAAAAAGAAAAACCAGCTTGTACAGAAAGCTATCCTGCAAAAAAAGAAATCTGCCCAGCAGAAGGCAGAACTGAAAAATAACCCATCTGAGACAGACTCTCACATCTGCCCCTACTGTAACAGAGAGTTCACTTACATTGGGAGTTTGAACAAACACGCATCATACAGCTGCCCCAAAAAACCCATCTCTCCCTCCTCCAAAAAGAATTCTTCCAAAAAAAGTGCAGCTTCTTCACCTGCAAACAGCGACAAAGGCAGCAACCAGCGCAGGCGAACAGCGGATGCAGAAATCAAAATGCAGAGCACTCAGCCTCACCTGGGCAAGACCAGAGCACGAACCTCAGGGCCTGCACAGCTCCAGCTCCCCTCTGCCTCCTTCAAGTCCAAACAAAACGTTAAATTTGTACCTTCCATGCGATCCAAAAAGCCAAATTCATCTTCATCCTTGAGGAACTCTAGTCCTGTAAGAGTGTCTAAAATGTCCCATGTTGATGGGAAAAAAACTAAGGTGGTTTCTAAGAACAATTCCTCTGGAATCTCCAGCAAAGCATCGCGGAAATTGCACGTCAGAATACAAAGGAATAATAAAGCTGTTTTGCCAAGTAAATCTGCTGTGGCGAGTAAGAAAAAGGCAGACAGGTTCAGTGTAAAATCTAGAGAGAGGATTGGAGGACCAATCACACGGAGCCTGCAGCAGGCAGCAAATGCAGAAGCAGCAGAAAACAAAAGAGATGAAAGCAGTACAAAGCAAGAACTGAAAGATTTCAGGTAAGCATTTAATTTGAAGTTGAAACAACCCAGGAACACATTGCTTGCTGTTTTGCTTGCTGGTCTTTTTTTTTTCCTTTGTCATTTTTTTTTGTGGTCTTTTTTTTTGAGTTTCTCATGCTTAAATAAAAAAAGAAGTTGCATTTCCTAAAACGTGGATGAGCAGCTTACTGATGCTGAGGTATGATGTACATACTTGATGCATTTTGTCATGTCATGAAATTATACACGGTTTGTATAGAGAATGTCTTTAATTATAAACTGAATTGAAAACTCTGGAAAAAAAATGTCAATACCTGAGTGCAAATAAACGTAATGTCATTAAACTCAATGTTATTGGAGACACTGACCTTGTATTTGGTATCTGACATCTAAGGTAGCCCAGAAGCTTTCTAGATTTATTTATGGTGGTTCACTAAGTTAAAAAACATGACTGCATTCTTTACTCACTAAAATAACTTGCTTTGGTTTGTAATAAAAAGCATTCTCTGCATATATATATATATGAAAGAAACAAACCATGACCAAATACTTCAAAAATGTATGTGCATACGGACTGAGATCATAAAATACTTAATATAAGGGAAATAGACATGTAAGAAAAGTTACATGAACATGTAAATTTGTTAGAAGTATCATGCATTTTATGTTTCACTATAAAACTTTATAATTAAAGTTCTATTTCTTTTTGAGAAGAAGCATTTTAATCACAAGAAAGGGTAATCCTTCAATAAATAAATAAAAATCTTAATCTACGTGCCTGAGTCCCGATTTACGTCTTCATGTAGTCTCTCAAATCAATAGTATATTTTGCACAGTGTTTATAACCTTCGTTACCTTGCTCCTGCCCTGTTTTTCTTGGAAACAGGCATCTGATTTGCTGAGGAACTTTCACAAAGCTCACTGGTAATTAAGAGTTCTTTTGGGGTTGGTAATTGCAGCGCCTGGCTGTGATTAACACCAGATTTAGGGCCAAGGGTAGGGTTTTTTAATCGAAGTCATTGCTAGAGGAGGAGGGGGAGGAACTGGCAGCCTCTGTCAGAACAAGTAGAGCAGGATCTGTTCATTGTCAAAATCCAAACTGTTCACAGCTTGTGTGTCTTACAGTGAAGATCTCCGAGGTGCAAATAGTGAGGAAATACTTTGTCTGAAAGGTGATCAATATAGCAGAATTATTCCCAAGTGCCGGAGGGGAATTTGACTTAAAATAATCCATACCCAAATTAGGATATGTTGAAAGAGTAAAATGTTACTGGAATTTGGAGACTAATGGTGTAAAAATGCCTTTTAGGAACAAGAAATGTCTACCAGGCCTGTTCCCTTGGGACATAAACATCTTCATGTTAATTCTCATCAGCTGCTCTCTTAGTTATGTGTGAAACTGTATTTAAATGATGCCAGAACAGATCAGTAGAATAAGGAGCCAAAACAGCACTTCTTTCCATCTAAATGAATCATTTGACCTTAGGCAAAATAACCAAGTACTTGGAAATGGGGACATATGGGAATTGTTTAGTAGTGTTTGGGGAAATAACAATTGACCTGGGGCAAGGTTTCCTTGGCTGGCTCAAATACCTTGGTTTGCTTTGGCTGCTTGGAGTCTGTCCTTTAACGAGAGGTTACACCAGGGAATTCTTTTTGTCTCTGAAGTAACTTTCATAAATCTAGATTGTCTACTCAAATTCTTTTTATATCAGTTATACAGTATGAAGAATTTTTCTGCCTTCATACACCAATATCATCAGAGTTTAACTTTGATTCTACTCTATGTAGGCACTGTTGGGTTTTGATTTTTTTTTCCAGGAAATCTTAATATTTTTTCAAGACTTGCTTCCTGTATATTTGTCTGCCAGTTTGTTTTTCACCTTTCAGTTTTTCTGTGTAAACATACTTGTTCACAATTTTTTTGTCATTTATCTTCAGTTTTTGTTTTGGTTTTCTTTTTTTTTTTAATTTCTATTTTCTAGGAATCTCCTGTAAAAACAAAATAAAAAAAAAATCCTTTAATGCCATGATAGAGCTGTTGCATGCTCATCTTAGGATAAGCACTACACCAAGGGAAGTGAAGTCCAAGCTTGCAAAACTCCCAGAAGCTGAGTCACAGCCATAAAATTGCCTGCAGGCTTCTTGCTCTTGCTCAGTTTCAGGCCTAGATTTTCTTACTCTGTGCTTGACACACGTGGGATGATTCAGATTAAAGCAAAGGATACTGTTAAACACAAATGAAACCCCACAGCAAATCATCAGAAGAAGTAGTGGGATTAACTGAACCAAATCTTTTGCTCTTGGTTTTGCCTGCACCTCTGTGGATGGTGTTGGGCAGCTCAGTTTCTGTGCTTGGCAAGGCAGGTTCCTTCAGCCTGTCCAGAAGTCAGTGTAGATTCAGGGCCAACAATTGCTGCACTCCAAGTATTTTTGTCATGTATTAGGTCTCTTAAATCCTTTTGTCTAAATGAGTTGGTAGAGGCCAACCTAGCACGGCAGAATTACCTTCCCACCTTCTCCCCACTTTCTGAGTCTTTTAGATGTCCAGTATACAGTGACAAAAACCCCTGATTTGGATGTTTTATGGATTTTCCAAGTTCTTATTTACACATGCAAATAAAACTTTATATAGCAGTGATGAATTTCTAAACACCAGATACATAATGGATGCAGTGTATCTTTTTATGGGTGGGAAGGCTAGAGCAGGGCTACAGACCTGCATATTTTGAAAATGAGATATATAATTATTCTAAAAGGTTGTACACCTCTAATTTAAGACAATGAATTGGTCTATTGTTATAACAGCTTTTTATGGAAATACTGTTTGTCACGTGTTCATAGAACTTTCACAATTAATGACAGGATGGATGGAAAGTGACTAGTTTCTTTATACAGACACCCCTTTTATTTTTTGTTCTTCAAAAGTAATCTACCTCTTTAAAATTTGTAGTTTAATACTTGTTTGGTGAATTTGTGCCACTTTCACTTTCACTATCATTCCCATTTTGTTACATTTCTGTTATGGGGACTTTATGTTGAAATATTGTATAAAGCATTTGTAGCAAGTTTAAGAAAATAAAATATTTAAAATTATTTAAATTGTTTTGGACACTTCAATTGTACTATATGTGATTTACATTTTACATTAATTTCATTTTGTTTTCATTTTGGGTTGTTAATCTTGGAGCATGTTCCTGTATTAAAGTTTGCTGTTAGGTATATTGTTTCTTCTATTGGAGAGTGATATAAAGATTATTCTAATGAAAACATTAAAAATTGCAATTTGACATAACAGTGGGGTTGTCCTTGCTTTTGAATGCTGTAGCCTTGCTGGAGGGCTGGAGATGCAGGTAAGAAGTGAAGAGGGATTTTCCTCCTCCACGTGCTGCAAGTTCCAGTCCGTGGTGTTGCAAGCACTCAGTGACCAACCAGATGGAACTGCCATGACACATTTTCTAAAACCAATAAAGTGAACTTTTTAAAAACGTGGGGGAAGCTTGCGTTTTGTGTGGAAAGCAGATGCGCCAAGAAAGATAAACCAGTGTTCATCCAGGAGGAGTTAAACGTGCTGGTATCCTTCAGTTGTGTCCCCCTGGTTCAGTGACATGGATTTATTCCAATTGGCCACTTCTGACTTAGCTTGAGGATTTTAGGTTTTGAATGTGGACACAGCTAATAAATTTAAATCTATTTAAATGAAAATTATATACACTATTTCAACTATTGATACTATAGTTTTCTGCTTTTCTGATATAACAGTTTTCAGTTTTTATATGTTTTAAACTTCTTAAATAGTCCAATAAGAAAAATACATGCAAAGGTTTTTTTGGCTCTAGAGAATTTTGGAATGTTATATTCCACCACCAAGATGTGTGTTCTGCCTCTTGCAATGGAGCTGGAAGCATCTGTGTCCATATTAGTGTAGCAGTGGGGTGGAATCATGTAACATTGCTAAGGCTGAACAGCATTACAGCAGTCAGTTCCCTCACATGGTCCCTGCTAATCCACCAGTAATTCACTATTTTATGTATTGTCTGTTCAAATGAGTGCTTCTGTCTGAGTAAGACTTTTTGGTAAGAGCTCCCAGTTCATTTTTTCATGTGGGATGTCATTCCTTGAACGTCTGTAACAACGTTTTCCCTGAATTTTAACTGCTGGGGGAAGATGTGATGGAATGATGCAGAGGTTCCAGCATTGCTCATGGCTTTGCACTCACTGCAGTTTGGGATTTGCACCACAATGGAAGAGGTGAACCCTTGGTGTACTTACAACAGCAGTTACACCAAGGGGCTCCGAGGAAGCCACAGTGGAGGATTTCAGTCTTGATTAGGTTTTATTTACTCAAGGGAAAACACTGTTTTACATACCCAGTGTTGTATTTGGAGGTTTTATAAGAAAAAGGAAACATGAAAAAAATGAAGACTTAGAGTCTTGGGATTGCAGAGGATGGGACATAAACTTGATTCATTGTTTGCAATCTTTTACTGACAAAGGAAATACCACTTGGTATTGCTCTTGCTGCCGTCTGGGTATTTCAGTCACCTTGTAAGGATTTATTAGCCATGTCTAGCAGTGAACTGATGGTGAGTAAATCAGCCTCGTTCTTTAATATCATGGCAGAAATCCTCTTGCTATTTTATGTGTGGTTTCTGTGCTGTGATGTTAAATCCTGTTGGGTCCCAAGGATGTGCCACACTGAGATGTTCACCTATGTTCACCAACTGATCAGAGAAATGCTGGGTGATGGAGATCTCCAAATGAGAGACGATCATCAAAGAGTTTCAGTCCTCAATAGGTGACTCATCACAAATAGAAATGTGCAGCTTTCATAGTTACTATTGCTATTGCATCTCATCTGCATAATTGAATTTCTCTGGCTTTTATAGCCGCCTCTGTATGATCTGAAGCAACAATAAAGCTGTAACACAGCCTACAGAGTGCTGACACGTCTTGAAATGCATCCAGACAGGCAATGAAAACAATTTAACTTGTCCTGTTTACAGAGACCAAGTGACACGCTGGGCGAGATCAAATGAGTGTCAGTTTAATAAAAACAGCGATGCAGGAGTTGTTGTGGAGAGGGAGATCTGACAGCTTGTGTTTACCTTTTTTTGTTTTCCATTTTCCACTTTGCTGGAAGGCATGGGAACCACCTTGTGGCAGCGACTGTCTGGGCTGTGGTCAGTGCTAGGTGCTCGAGCCAGGGCAGGGGATGCAGCCAGGCCCCTCCTGCTCTGCAAGCTCCTCAGCCCCGGTGGGAGCTGCCCAAGGGGATCGGGCTGGGGTGGTTCTGCTTCTCTGGTCTGTCAGCATTTTGTGTTGCAAAGCTGTTATTTCAAATTCTAGTTTGGTTCCTGATGGTTTTCTTTGGGGAGATGTCATAGAGTTTGATGTCTAAATGTTCAATATTGAATGCAAATAGGAGTAGCAGTCACTTCATTTACTGTGGTGTGTGACTTCATTTCCAAAATTACTGGCTCAGCTCCAGGTTTTTACTGGAGTTGGGTTTAGTCAAGGAGCAGAATTGCTAGAGACAGACAAATAGCTTGTGAATGACCTTAAAAAGAGAACTTAGAAGACCTTACATACTAATTCTGGCTTTTATTTACTGAATAATAATCTGCATGAGTCACATGATGATGTAGTTCTGCTCCTGATGAAAAGGAGCTAAACAATAGATTTTGAACAAGAACATGCTGGTTTGGAGCTGAGCTTTTGTGGTAAGTGTGATGAGAGAGGGGTGAACTTCCACATCTATTTAATTAAACTGTAAAAAATAGTGGAAAAGAGGATGTACCTTCCAGTACTTTGCAAGAGCAGAATGGTGAGGAAAAGATATCTATTTCATAGCAAGATGCAAATAAAATACTCTTAAATAAGGCATGGAATAAGTGTACAGTCAATAGTCCATTGTACACATCAAATGAGGGAGTGGGAACTGAATGTTATTAAAGAGGGATCTTTTTTCCATGTGTACGAATGAGTTGCTGTTACTTCCTAAGCTTTATTTGGGATCTTTTTAAGTAAAAATGTCTTATGATATTTTTGAATGAAATAAATACCAAGGTAACAGACTGCAGCAGGAGTTGGTGCTTCTCTGTGCCCATCAGTTAGTCAAGCAAGAGTTAGATATTTAAAATGTTTAAAAGGTAAACAGATTGTTAGAGTGGGGATGGGTGTAAGGCATCGAGTGTCTAACACGAGGTCACTGACAGAGCACAGGAGCAGGAGCCCTGTGCTGCCTCTGCCCCACTGCAGCCACTGCCTTCCTCTGACCCTCCTCCTCAGCGAAGGGAAGCCACTGAGTCACCTCTGAGTGCTGCTTCCCACACAGACTTCATCACTTTCCATTCTCATTTGGCTGCGCCTTCTCTTAGTAAGACTTTACAAATAGTTTTGGTAGATGATACTTTCAGAGCATTCATTGGGAAAAGAGCAAAATCCCACTTTCTGGTTTTTTCAGATAAAAGCAGTAAAACTCAAGGGAAGCTTGAGCAGGCATCAAGTTGGAAGGAGGCTTTTTCATACGAGATAGGTGGCTGCTTCATTTTCCTAATTTATTCAAAGCTGGAGTGGTTAGTGAAACATAATGTAATCAGCAACATGCACTTTGTTTGTGTGTATATATATCTGTTTAATTTTTTAAGACTTTTATGTTTCATGAGCCAAACGGGGTCTCTGAGTCATGTTTTGGATGACAGCACTCCCAGAAAGTGCCAGAGGGTTGTGAGGAATGCTTTGGTTATTCAGTGGGTGATGTTCCATTTCTCTGAAACACAAGGCTCAGCGTTCAGTCATTCAAGGTGGTCTGGCACACAGGCACACAGGTGAGCAGCAAAACTGAGACTTGCACCCTGTGTCAGTCAGAAAATAAGAGTAACAATCTCACACCTGGGCCTGTTTCAGCAAAGCCTGCCTTGTTTCCAGCTGAGGAAATGGGGGCAGAGAGCTCGGCATGGAGAAAAGTGTCTCAGTGGGGACACACAGGGGGGACAGTCTCTACAATTCTCTGACAGGAGGGTGCAGCCAGGTGGGGGTGGGCTCTGTTCCCCGGGAACAAGGGGCAGGACAAGAGGAGCTGGCCTCAGACTGACCCAGAGGCTGCCCAGGGCCGTGGTGGATGGAGTCCCCATCCTGGAGGTGTCCAGGAAAGGCCTGGATGTGGCACTCGGTGCTCTGGGCTGGTGACAAGGTGGGGATGGATCACAGCTTGGACTCCATGGCCTTGGGGGTCTTTTCCAACCTCAGTGAGTCTGTGGTTCCTTCTGCAGTTCAGGCAGTGCTCAGCAAAGTTCAGTGCCTGTGTAAGTGCAAGGACTTTTTCAGGGAAGGGATTTTGTTGGGAGTGCAGAGGATGTGCTCGTCCCCACGTACACGCCTCAGTGAGGGAATTTATGTAGTGTTTCCTTTAGGTGTCGAGATCTCTGCTCAGCATTGCAGTGTGGAAGGAGGTGGGAAGATGAGGAATACTGAATTCTTACATCACTGAGTTGCTTTGAAGAGTTTTCCACTGTCACTGGAACTTGAAGTTTTATCCTCCATTCATTATGGCAAATTCAGTATGTCCCTCATCTATCTTTTCAAATCAAAACACACTTTTTCCTGTGGTTTCTTTTTTATGTAATGAGATGTGCAGGACTGAGGGCTCATCCTTGCTGCTGCCCTCCAGCAATCCTTTGGAACTCTTTTGGTGTCACCATTTCTCTATAAAGCTAAATAAAATAAACTACAGTGTTCTCTATGTGTGATGAAAGTTTTCTCATTCTGTTAGGAATGTGATTTAGTAGATACAAACTTTTTATCAAATCACATTACCTGACAATATAGAAGATGAATTTGTTTCATCCAAAGTTGTTCACCTTTTGGCTTGCAAAATACTGTGTGCTGCTTAAAAAGGGCAGGAAGACAAATTGATGACATGCAACTGTTCATCTAAATGTATAGGTTTACACCAAGATTTCTGAAGTGATTAAGACTCTAATCTCTGAGCTCAACTTGAAGTACCTTCAAGGCAACTGATTTTCTGAAGGAGCTCAGAAGCTATCTCAGTGCTGGATTCCTTTCCAAGTGGCTACTTTAGGTCACTGGTTGCTTTTAAAAATGTTAAACACCGTTGTAAAACACCATTTTACTTAAATAGTAAATTTTAATACTTTAATTTTAGAGTCCCCCAGGTGAGCTGTAGGCATGGTGTGGATTTTTTCCAGCAGTTCTTGCTGTTGGTTTGGTGTTCATCACCACAGCTCCTTGTGATCCATGTGGAGTGGAACTGAGCCAGCAATGAAGAAACTGAAACTGGAGAGCACGTGTGAAACAAAGCAATTTGGGAGTTCCTGTGGGGCAGCAGTGCTGCTTTAAAGGACTCAGTTCTTTGAAGCACTGTGGCTGGAGAGTGCTGTTAGGTCTCTTCTTGGAAGTCTAGAATGAAAAGGATCTCAAGAACAGGTTTTTCCAGTTTAGATTCGTGAGAGGCCTGACCATAATATTCATGTTCTGGCCTTTCCTGCCATGTGAAGGAAAGATAAAATCCTGACATGCTGCAGCTCTTTCCCTGCTTTCATGAATAAACACACGTAATTCTCCAAATATCCACAGTACAACACATTAAGATCCTTTCTGTGATTCTGTGATTTTTGCTTTCTGCTGCTTCCCTTTTTTTTTTTTTTTTTACAGTGAGTCAGGACTTTTCCATACAAAAGAGAGGCATCCCTTTCAACAAAATTCTATCCATAAACCTTTTTGTCTTGATAAATACTTTTGTTTCGCTGAAAAAGACAAACAAAGGTCTTTTCCTTAGTGGGTGATGTATTTTATGTCTCTCCAAGTCCATGTTTTGTGTATTTACTTTCCCATTAAGCAATGTACTGCTGCCAGGGAGCACATTTCAGGCAGGGTAGCAGGACTGTGGTTTAATCTCACTGAGAGCAGAAAGCCCAGAAATGGCATTTATCCACCCACTGAGCCTTCTTGCTTCCCTTCTGGCCTGTGAAATTACTCAGCCTGATTCTGCAAAACCAAGAATTTCTTCTTAAACATCCACATTTCTATTTTTTATTTTTTTTCCTAGGCAGTCAATGATTTGTGTCAGCTTAGCTATTCTTTTTCTTAGGAGAAGGAAACACTTGATAGAATATATTCCTGGCATGCTTATTGTTAAATGTATTGTGGAATATGTGTGTGTCTGAAATTTTGGACCGTATCCTTGAATCCACATTTCTATTTTTTTTTTTCCTAGGCAGTCAATGATTTGTGTCAGTTTAGCTATTCTTTTTCTTAAGAGCAGGAAATACTTGAAAGAATATATTCCTGGCATGCTTATTGTTAAATGTAACATGGAATATGTGTGTGTCTGAAATTTTGGAACATATCCTTGGGGTTATTTTAGATTATAGAGTATAATCCTTGCAGGGGGAAAAAAAAACAAACCAACACTTTAATTGTGAACGTAAATCACCTGAATTTTTACCACACACTGCCATGACTTTGTTCACTGAATTTCCCTGGTGGGACTGGCAGCCACCTGGGATCACCCCGGCCTTCCTGCCCACAAATACCACGGCTTATTTTTCTAGACATTTCTAGAGAATTAAACTAGCAACCCAGGAGAATGTTAATTGAAGGAGTGTGGTAGAAGACAAGCTAATTTGAATAAAAAATACCAAATGTATTTTGGGAATGTCTTAGGGAAGGGGGTGTGCCAGGGTTTGGCATTTTTCCTGGCCCTTGAGTTTGTGTTTGCTGCTCATGGCGAGGCTCATGGGGAAGCCTGGGAAGGTATATGGAAGTAGGAGCTTAGTTTGAACAAATTAAGTATTCAAGAGACAATTTAACCTGTAACAGTAATGTGGGTGTGTGGGAATCTTTTCCTTTGTTTAGTTCTTTGCTTTAAGGCTGCAGATTTTCTGAGTGACCTTGGCAAATCCCTTTCCACCTAATCCCGTTCTGAAAAACTGGGATTATGGTGCTGACTCAACTACAAAACACTTTCAGATTTGTGGATGGAAAACTTCAAGAGCTGGGATTTAGCATATTTTTTATTGTAGGGAGTCTCACCAAACTGGGTGATTTATCTCTTTTAGTTTGGGTATGCTCCCAGTTGTGAGAGAGAGTTTTAGGTCCTGTAAAAAACAACCTCATGTAACTTCTGGGTTAGCTTTAATTTGTGGGATGGCTGGTGCATCTACCAAACTATTTAGTTTGGTTTTAAGTCCTTAGTTGACAGAGAAAACTTTGTGCACACAAATCCTTTCTGCTACCTGACATTTGGGTTCTGGGCCTTTTTCCCTTACAAGCAGAGTATGTTTTCTGATGTTATTCTTTTTAATGATTTTTTTTTTTCTGGCTAGGACTGTTCTGGCAGAGCTGGGGTAGCCCGGGCTGTGCTGTTGGTCTGGGCTGTGCACAGGGGTGTGAGGGGCTGGGAACAGCCCTTGCCCCTTCCCATGGAATCACCCCTCAGCAGCATTGCCCAGGCTGGCTCAGAATTCCTTTTCTCTGCCTGTCTCCAGTTACCCAGCGCTGAGATGGTGAAAGCAGGTGCAAAGTGACAGTGATAAAAATAGCAATTTCAATCACTGCTCCTAATGCAGAGGGGATCTCAGCTCCCCTCCCTCTCAGAGACCAGCTCCTTGCACACCCAGAAGTTTGTCAAAACCATCCCAGCTCTGCTTTAGACAGGCTCTTGAATGAGAGTTCTCCATCCACTCCAGGCTGGTGCTGGAACAAGGAGGGCCCTGATTCCTGGCAGCTTTGGCAGGGCAGGCAGGGCTGTGGTTTTGGAGCACGGTTCATTGGGAGCACTGTGGAAAGGCAGCAGAACTCCATAAGGAACTCAATTTCGTTTTCTATTTGGAAAAAAAATTCCTTTTTTATTTCATTCCTCTAATCCTCAGCTTCTAAATAACAAGCCATGATCTATTAGCTTTAAAGCTTGAGGAAATTGGAGGTGAAAGATTCCAGAGTAGTTTGGGGCCTTAAAACCCATTTCTTTCCACCCCTGCCATGGGCAGGGACACCTTCCACTGTCCCAGGCTGCTCCAAGCCCCATCCAGCCTGGCCTTGGACACTTCCAGGGATGGCACAGCTTCTCTGGGCACCCTGTGCCACCCTCACAGGGAAGAATTTCTTCTTAATGTCTGATCGGGGTGTGCATTTGAAAGTCCAGGTCAGATTTCCCCTGGTGTTTTGTCTCTTTGGATTTGAGCCTTTTAACTTTTTTTTTTCTTTAGGTTTCCCATATGATCTAGACCCTGCCTCACTGCATACAAGAGCACACAGATGTCATTGATTATAGAAGAACTTTAAGAAGTCACAATTAATATTTTGACAGAAAGCATTACTTACATGGAGACATTCTAAACAGAAATAAACTAAAATTCCCCTCTGCTACTTATAGTAAAAATCTGAAGCCAAACAAACTGAACTTATTTTGGATATTCTGCTGTTTCCCTTGGTAACAGTCCTTATATGGAACAACAAAAATCTGGCTGTTGTTGACCTCCCCATTACCACTTTCTGGTTCTTCCACATTGGCTGAAGGTTTCAGGACTGAATTCACAAAGGCTGGAGTGGATGATTTACATAGAACAATAACAAAACTTTTGGCAGGCAATTTTAACCACCAATTTTAATTTGAAAATAATTGAATTGCTCGCTTTTCAAAATTTCTGTGGTTTTGGTTTTCTGTTGTAATGGAAAGTTTTGCACTTCTTTATGTCTAACTTGCAGTTGCATTGTGTGTAAGGACAAACAAATCTCCTTTAAAGGGTGTATATTGAATTCTAAAAATAACCCAGAGAGAAACCTGGCTTTTAACATTTTTTAGACGTGTTGCTGTGTAAAAAAATAATATTTCAAAAGATGTTCCCTTGGAAGAACGTAAGTGGTTTGGTTTGGTCAGAATTTTGAAGAATTTGCCTTGAGAAGGAAGGTATGTAATTAGCTATGGAGTGCACAGGTGTGAGGGAAAGCAGACAAGTTTGTGCATGATAGCAAAAGGTGCTGAATTTAAAAACAAATAGGGTATTTTTGGGAATTTTTCAGTGTATGGAAGTTTGGCTTGGGTATACATTTGAACTGAATTGTTTGTCTAGAATAGGGAGAAGCAGTTGGACTTCCCTTGCTTTGAGTCATGTATTCAGGCTTCCTTCTTGAAATCATGGTCAACTGAGGCATAAAATTAAAATTTTACAGTAAAAATATCTGATTTTCACTTTCACTTTGGGACCCTTAGTTTAAAATTTGAAGTTCAATAAAGGCACTGTTGTGACCTGTACTTGTCAATTCTGTCACTGCCTTTGTGACAGAGGAGTTCTGCCACCTTTGACCTGGGGAGAAATGACCAGGTGTGGTATACGTTCTGGTATAGTAAAATTCCTTTTCCAAAAACATGTATTTTAAAAGCTGATATGGGCTGTCCTGAGAGAATGGAACATGACTCTCCTGGTTTCTGCTGTAGCTGTGGGTTTGTCTGTCCCCATGGGCCTGGATGCTGCTTCCGCTTGACATTTTCTGTTTCCTGCTTAAATAAACTCACGGGGTAAGTTCAGAACAAGGCAAAAATACCCTCTCAGAAGTGGCTCTTGCTTTTTGCAGAGTGGGTGGAATGTGTTTTTCCTTTCTCGTGGCTTGCTAAAGCACGTCTCTGGTTTTGTTTGTGCCGGTCCCTGATGCTCTTCTGCCTCTTTGCACACTTGCAGGCTCCGCGTGGCCTCTAGATGTCCCTCCTCCTCCTCGCATAACCCCAGCAGCAGGCAGTGCAAGAAATCCAGCTCCAGCACATCCCACTTCTTCAAGGAATAGACGCTGGGCATGTCTGACCAGAGCAGGTACGGGAGGGTGAGCGGGGCTCCCTTCTCCTGTGCTCCCAAACCTGTCCCTGTTCCTGTGGGCAAGGAGAGCCAGGCACTTGGGGGGAATGAGCCTCACCTCAGAAAAACCACAGTGCCCCTGCTCTTGTAACTGCTGCTGTTGTGGTTTGGGGGAAATATAAGAGTTGGGTTTTTTTCTTTTTCTCTGAAGCTTCTCAGCTTCCCAGGAGCAAAATCCTGGACAAAGGGATTTTACAGAAAATATGAATGTAACACTGGACAAATATTAACCATCAAAAAAAATGTATACCTGTGAATGCACATTTTGCTGGCTGCTTTGCTGGCCCACCACAACCTCAAAGACCAGCATTACAATGCTAATTTCTGTGCTGTTAAAACATGCAAAAACCTTAGTTGGGGTAGTGGGATGATAAACTGTGTCATGAAGCACTATGGGCTTTGGCAAATTAATGACCCAGCCCCAAGTATTGGTGAGGCTGAGCTGATTTTCTGTTGGTTTAAACAAGACACTGTTTTCTGCTTCTTCACTTCCCCACCATTAACTTTCAGGTAATAATCTCCTTTATACTGATGGAACAGCTAAGGAACAGGATACTTAACATGTGTAAAGCTAAAGGTGACAATGACTACCAACAAAATTAAGACACTACAGCCTGAAGTTTAGTCTTTCTTAAAACCATTCAAAAAACAACATTTGAGGGAATAGTTAGTAAAATTCTCAGGTTTGCTATCTCCTGAATAATGGGGATGGTTGCTAATGAATGTTAATACCTCTAGCTGTGGCACAGACCATTTAGTTGTGGTCCAAACCCAAGCAAAATTAAATCATGGGGGTCTCTTTGCTGTACAGTGGTCACTGAATGACTTGTTCCATGGAACATGGAACTGTGACTCCTTAAACTATTTCTGATTAAATGCAACTCTCTGTGTATTTTCAGGTACCAGAAACTTCTGACTGGAAAAGGTGAGGTGAAGTAATCCTCAAGCATTATCCTCTCCTGCTTTGCTCGGATGAGGTGAGATGGGCTCCTCAGCAGACAACAGGGACAGTAGCTTCTTCTGCTGGAAGTGATGATGTGCTCCTGTCTTCTCACCCTTCCTTCCAAGGGAGGGAGCACAGAGCAGGCTCCTGATTTTCCAGAGGGTGATGGACTGTGGATGCTGGGCACAGGGTGGTCTCAGGTCCCCCGGTGCGTGGAGAACAGCATGGAGAAGTGTTCAGGCATCTGCAGGCAAAGCACCCATGCTCAGAGGGTGGGTGGGTCTGGATGAGTCTCCTCTTTCTGGGAGAACACAGAGGGTTTAACATACTATGCAATTAAATTCTGAAAAGACTGTTACATCCTTTTAGTTTCTGCTTCACATCCTGACGGGTGAAGAACTGGGCATGCCACAAAAAGCCCTGAAGGGAGTGATAGGGTTTCCTGAGGTTTCCACATGTGAAGTCTGTGGGTACCCCAGTCTCTTGACTTTGTACCATTAGCTTTAAGGGGCAGATGCTGTTGCTTTTGAAGTGCATCAGGACACATGTTTTTTGTTAAATGATCCCTGGGAAATGCACTGATAGCCCAGTTCCATGAAGGGACAAACATCCATTTCTCAAAAGCTGCCATAACTTGTGTTTCCATTCTGGTACTGTTTAGAGCCAGGATTTATTTATTTAGGGACAGTATCAAACACAGGTGTTGCTGTGCAGTATCAGGCCAGACTTGTCCTTAAATACAACATTTGTCCTTAAATAGAGCACCTGTGTTTGTGTCTCTAGATGTGGTTTTTTTCGGGGGTGCTGTCAGAGGCCACCCCTGAGGACAGCCAGTAAAGACTGATTCCAGAATCACACAGGTCAGCTGATAAAATTCAGTGCAGAAAGGTCTCTTACCTCTTTCCTGTCCCCAGATGGGGTCAGTCACACCCAGCTACATCATCTGCCAGTTCTGGGCAGAACTTCTGCCCTGTTCACCCATGAGGTGAAGGGTTCCTTCTGCCAACACGTGATTTTCCATTATCCCTGCTAATGTAGCATCCAGGTTTGGAACTTTTTAAGGAGGCCAAGGGGTTGATTGTTGTATTTCCTTCTTGTTTCAGTCAATTTATTCCTGTCCTTGACTTTGCACTCCACACAGATAAGCACAGATCTGTGTATGCACACATTAGTTAGGAAGAAACAAGTGCCCAGCTGATATTCCTTCCCACCACCCTGAAAAAGTCAAAGAAAGGATCAATTTTATATATATATCTTCATATATATATATATAAAATATATATGACAGATAAAACTATATATGTATGGAATTGCTGAAAACAGTTAATTTTGTATAGTTTTGATGAAAATCAAATGGTTCAAAATTAATAGAAAAGCTTTATAGGAGAAACACGGTTCACCATAAAAATGTTTTAGGTGGGTGTTGTTTGAGTTGGAAAGAAAAGGTTTTCAGGATCTTGTATTATCTCACTACAGATTTTTTTGATAAACCCCTCTTGGAGGCTTTCTAAGTGCAATTGTGGTTTGGGGGAAGGCTGAGAACTGGATGAGCCATAAAAATCTTCATCCCCTTCCATGCTGGAAGTGATGCTTCCAGTCCAAGACTGTGAGACCACCAAGATCCTTGTGCCATTGCTGGCTGCTCTGTCTCATTGCTGGGGTGGAGGCTCTCTAGGGTTTGTTCCCTTTGGAGTTTTTATCTAGCAGTAGTATCTTCTAAAAAGAGATGTACTAATTGCAAACAAAGGTTGGGATTTTTCACAGCAGCCTTTGAAGACTGAGAATCTCATTAGTCAAACTAGTTGGAAGGGAGCATCCAGATCTGCTAGGCAGCTTGGTAAATTTTGGTCAAATAGCACAAAACATTAAGTTTCCTGGCCTTATGTCTATGTCCAAGCAGCTGGTGTGCACACACAGCTCTCTGATCAGTTTGTCTCACTTTGGTTTTGCACATTACCTCTTTATTTTCTCTCCACATTTTGTCCTTTCTCTCATCATGCAATTTTAGTATGGTAAACCCTGTTCTTCCAAACAGCAGTGCTCTTTCTGCGTGTCTGGAGAGTACCTAAATCACTTGAAAGATGAGTATAAAGTGCTAATAAACCCAATATACTCTGACTTAAAGCACCAGTATTATTAGTGATTGATTGATTGATTATGATTGATTTTCCCAGTGCAGTTTTGTAGGACACCTTGTCAAAGATCACAGTTAGCGTATAAATTATCACTGGTCACTTGAGGATTGTTGCTGAGAAAGAGTTTTCTTGCCATATCGCCTAAATACTGCTTTAAACAATCCATTCTCCTCAGACCCTCTCAATTTCCAGTCAGTTAAATTAAGTATGGAGTTCTGGCATGGATGCTGCCCAGTTTAGTGCCTTTAAGGCTTCCCTGTGAGGTTACTAGAGGTCACTTCTGTGCAATTTATTTTTGCTGCCTTTTTTAGAGTGTTATCAACTATAAAAACTGACATTCTCAAGGAGAGAATTGTGTACATTGTTGTGATATAGGAACGTTTTTCCCAGAGAAATTCTGGTTTATCACACAAGCCTGTAAATATGTATTTACAATTTTAAAAGCACGTCTTTATGTCCCTGATTGTAAATGCTCTGTTTTTAAAGTTTTATAACATGTGACTCAACCAAGAGACCACAGCACACAGCTTTATATTGTACTGCTCTGTTTGAAGGGTCCATTACAGTCTAAGCTGTAGCAGAAAAATATCCATGTCACCAACAAGAAATAACCCATGGTTGCACCAGACTTCATCATTTTTCCTCAGATAAAAATGCAGTTTTTCTGGGAGGGGGGTGGGGGGATGATTTTTTCTTGCAGAAAAAAAGCATCAGTTCAAAATGATGTCATTTCTCTGGACCAGTGAGGAGATTTCATTCACAGTGAATTCAGGAAAAGTATGCCATCTTTTCCCAAGGCAGAATTTCACAGTTTTGCAGCAAATTTTTAACCTCCCCCGTGCCTGCTGATGAAACGTGAAATTTTGCCCGTGACCAATATCACAAGTTCTTGTGAAAATTCAAGGAGAGGGTGGGGAAAAAACTCAGGTTTTGCATGTAGAATTTGCAAGGACAACACTGGCAGCTCTGCAGTGCTCTCATGGGAATGCTGATACTGAGAAGTTTATTGAAAATAAACTGTGTGGAGATGTGGTGGGACCTGGTTTGTGCTTGGGCTCTGAATTGCCCTGGAGGACTGAAAGCTCTGTTGTCTGTCTGCCATGTAAAGAAAAAAGAACAACAATAAATTAATGTGAAAAACTGCATAATGGAAATAATTACTGTTATTTCAGCCAAGGAGGTCTTAAAAATGGAGATTGCCTGTGCTCTAGCTCTGAAAAAATGGAATTGTTTGGGGTTTTCCTGGTGGGTGGTGGGAGAGGAGGAGCTGTGAGGGTCACCTCGGTCTGCCAGGTTCAGTGCACACAGACAGGGATTCATTGTCCTGGCAGCTCCACCCTGCTCTGCATGCCTGGAGAAGCAGCCCATGAGCCCTTTGCAGTGTGGCCTCTCCATCCCAACCCAAACCTCCTGCATTGTGTCAGCACTGTGGAGCTTCAGGGCTGCTCTGCTCAGCTGGGAGGGAAATGTTTGGGCACTGTGTGCAGTGGGAGGGCTGTTTCCTCCTGGGAGTGGTCCCTGCTTCATCAATTGTGTGCCATCACAGCACACTGAGACATTTTATGCTTTCTTCAGGGCCATTTGGCTCTTTCCATAGAATCCCAAAGTGCTTTGGGCTGGAGGGACCTTGAAGCTCATCCCATTCTCCCCTGTCATGGGCAGGGACACCTTCCACTATCCCAGGTGCTCCAAGCCCCATCCAGCCTGGTCCTGGACACTGCCAGGGATGGGGCAGCCACAGCTTTGGGCAACCTGTGCCAGGGCCTCACCACCCTTATTGTAAAAACCTTCTTTAAATCTACTCTAAATGGACCCTCCTTCAGTTGAAAACCCTGTAAGAGAATCACTGAGGGAGGCGTGCAGCCATCCCATGCATCCCATCCTTAAAAACAGCAGTAGGTACAATAAATAGGTTTGGAACAGCCGAATTTTATGTATTAATATTAATTTCACACAGGCTAAAAATGGCTCTTTCACCCCAGAAGATCTGAAGGTTCCTTATGCATTATAAATCTGGTCTCTTAGAGAAAAGCCACTGCTGTCACTGTCGCCTGCAGCAGCCTGACAGGCAGCCAGGCTCCTCTGGCAGTGCCACAGCCTGTTTGGCTTTCAGGAAATGCCACCCAGTTTCAGGTGAGTTTGAAGGGATCTGATTGTGCTGAACTGTCATTCTGTCCCCGCATGAGAACCTTGAGAAATATTCTTTAAATAGCTGCATGCCTCCAGTCTTCTGTCTGTGCTGTCACATGAAGCAGCACTAATTACTCCTTTTCATAAGAGCTGTGGCTTTTTTGGGAGAAGGCTACATCCAAAGGCAGATAAGGAGGATCACTTTCTCATCCTGAAGCTGCTGCCTGGAGGCTGTTCAGCTCTGTGTGTGGTGCTGGCAGGAGGATGCAGAGGACACGACACTGCTGGTGGCTGGATCCCCTCCCAAAGTCCCAGTTAGCAAAGCCAGGGGTGCTTCAGTCCCTGGTGCCAGTGCTGGTTGTAAATGCTCTTCCATGTGGGACACAGAGAGCTGTGCGTGCTCAGGAGGGGACACAGAGGACATGGGTCCATCTCTGGTATTTGCTGGGTCCCCAGGACGAAGGAGGAATTGATGAATCTGACTCCATATTCTTAGAAGACATATATATTATATTATATTATATTATATTATATTATATTATATTATATTATATTATATTATATTATATTATATTAATTATGCTATACTAAAACTATACTAAAGAATACAGAAAAGATAGAGACAGAAGGCTACAAAGAATGATAATGAATCTCATTACTCCCTCTCCAGAGTTCCAACACAGCTTGTCCCTGACTGGTCATTAAGTCAAAACAATTCGCATGAATCCAATGAAACAATCACCTGTGGGTAAACAATCTCCAACCACATTCCAAAGCAGAAAAACACAAGAGAAGCAAATGAGATAATATTGTTTTCCTTTTTCTCTGAGGCCTCTCAGCTTCCCAGGAGAAGAACCCTGGGCAAAGGGATTTTTCAGAGAATGTGATGGTGACATCCATCCTGGCTGAGCTCATCTGAGGCACAAACAGAGCTGCACATCCAGCACTGCTGAGTAACATTCTCCTGGGCTGTGAGCAGTGCAGCCTTTGAGCTGGCCCTGGCTCACACCCAGCCAAGGTCACTGCTCAGGAGCTGCTGCAGTGCTGTGACACACCAGGGATGCTCCAGCCCCGTGGGCACTGACAGAAATGGTGCTGAGTCTCCTGGTGCAAGGGACTGTGAAAAAATGCGTATTTTATGATTGGCTTTTCACAAATATTAAAGTGAATATTAGATGTGTTATGTTAGAAAGTTATGCTGTATTTATTTTCTTAACTAGTGTGGTAAATATAATTTTAGGTTATAATATAATGTTAAAATAGAAACTATGTATGTGGGATATTTTTTAAAGAAAGGAATGAGGTACTCACACCAGATAGCAGCCACAGGACACCTAAATCTTTCAGAGAAAAAGAATTTATTGCTTCATTATCAGAACAAACTAACTTCTTCCCATCTCGCTCAGTCCTGAAGATGCCATCAGGATTCAGAGGAAGAAGTTGACACTGACCAGACAGAATCCTGTGTTTGAATGGAATTTTTGCATCATGGATGAGGTGTATGGATATGCGACAGGCTGTTGCTTTTAAGGGTTAACCCTCTCTTAATGTGGGTCCTCTTTTGCCCTTATTTTGCCCAGAAAGAGGTACCTGGACTGTCCCTAACTCTTTGTTTTTATTGTCTCGTATTGTCCTAATCCCAGTTGTCCAAATTGTTATTACTCTAATTATATTGCTATTTTATAACCATTTTATTACTATTAAACATTTAAAATTTTAAACACAAGTGATTGGCGTTTTTCACAGGATTTCCTGAGGTGCAGGGATGAGCTCACCTGGAAATGACAGCGGAGCAAGTTCTGCCCTGCTGCTCACAGACAATCATCACTCATTCCCCAGGGAGGAAGAGGAGGGGCACTGACACCTGCTGGGCTCGGGGACAATTTCATGCTGGGCTACATTTGGTTCATATCAGGCTTTGCAGCTGCCTTGGAAGAAGAAGGGAACAGGTTTGGATGTATTATTGTTTGAGAGCAGCTCTGGATGTGTTGTCTTAGATATGAGATGCTAGTGCAGATAGGGCCACCCCCCTTTAGTGCTGCTCTGCTAAGTTTTGGGTCACCTTGGCTTCAGCAGCACTTTGCAGGGCTGGTTTCCTGCTAATCTTTTTGTCCTTGTGTGCCAGTGTCAGGGGCTGTGTGAAGAGCTGAGGGGGGTATTATTAACTCCAGGCTCATCTCCTTGCCCAAAGTCAGCTCCTCTGGGCCTCTGCACTCCTCCAGCTGAAGCTCTGGGGAATAGACTGTGTGTGGAGGGCATTGCATCAGAAAATCTGTACTATAAAATATAGTGCTCGTTATTAAATTCACATCTTGCCATCTGCACAATGTATTTACTGCCTTATATATTGAATTTTCCTGCAGCTGGTGTGTTTAACTGACAGACCCCCTGAACTTCTTTCTTGGGTTCCTCTACCACGTGCAGTCATTCAGGCTTACCTGGGGTGTATTGATTCAGAAATGTTTCTTAATTTGACCTTCAAGGGAAATCCTGTAGTACTCTGTCCTGGCAGATTCTGTATCTGGGTTCAGCTTCTCTTTGGGCCCAGCACCAACTGACAGAGTCCTTTCAGAGTTGGTATTTCTTTTCTACAAGGATATTTATATATTAATTAATCCATACTAAAGACTTACTTTTGACAAACTACCCAAAATATTCCCTAAGTCCTTAAGGGCATTTTCTTTCTGCACCACTTACATAATTTTCTTCTGTGCCTTTCAAACTTTTTTTTCAGAAAGAATAAAACTCAACCAAACAAAATTGACTTTCAGCCAAGAGCTGCTGGAGATGCAATCTGAAGGGAGGCAGAAATGTGTTTAATTGCTGCCTCTGATGCCAAACCTTAAGTGCTTTTCTTCAAAGTGAGTTCTACAAAACTCCATTTGCTGTGCACGACACAGGCATCAGAATTGCAGAAACCTTCCAGAGCTGATGTCAGTGGTGTGGTCTGAGGAGGAATAATGACATCCACACATCCCCATGCATCCAGCCAGTGATTCCACCAGCCCTCCTTGTGACAGTGCTGTGCTGGGAGAAAATGCAAACATCCTTAGCTGCCGTTTTTCCTCCCAGAGTCTCTGCCTTGCACCAGTGAAATGCTGATTTCTGACACAAGAAATGAGCTCTCACCTGCTACCATTCATAGCTGATGACATCTCATTAAGGATAATTTCTGAATGCTCTTTCCCGAGCCCTCCCCCATTCCCAAACCCTACACAGAGCACTGTTGTGAATAACCCCGTTTCTCACACAGGGTATTTCTGGAGCTGTGAAGTGCCACAGCAATGAAAGTTCTGTCCTGGTGATGTAACGAGTTTAGCTGAGCTCCTTCTCTCCCTTTCATGCATTTTCCTGTGGCACGCTGCTGTCTGTTCAGTGGGATAATTGGATGTGGAAGAGCAGCAGATCTCCACTGAGCTGCATTTTCCATGCTCTCCTGTCCTGCTGTGACCTGTCCCTGAGCTGCTGCCAGCACAGGCTGGAGGTTCACAGAGCCCCCCTTGCACTTTGGGGCCTCTGGTCATCAGTGGGAGCAAATGAACAGCTCCAACCTCATGAAATGTCCTGGGGAGATCTCTCAGCAGTCATTCCAGGGCAAGGGTCGATAAAGGTGCATTAGATGGACTTTTCCTGGCACTTGGCTGATGGAAATTCAGCCGTGGAGTTTTTAAAGTGCTTGTGTTGCTGCATCTGGGTGAGAGGAATGAGGGATTTGTCTTTACAAACCAGCTGTGGGTCTGCTGGTAGATAAAACCAGCACTGGGAGATAAAAAAACAATGAGAAGGATTCCACTGATTGATGCAATGAATGGGAAAAGATATTTTCTTTTACAAATAAAATGTAGGTTTGCTGATAAATGAAATTGGACATTGAAAGATGAAAGAAACAATGGGGAAAACCCTAAATTCCATAAGAATTAAAAATTAAAAGCAGGGTTATAAATTAGAGGGGAATCTTTGGTATCAGGCATTTTGAGAAGTCTGTACCTCTCAAGTACCTCAGCCAATGGGGAAAGTGAGAAGGGAAATGTGGGAAATTGGGATAAAAAGGAGGCTGTGTCCTCCAAAAATTGGAGAACCCCAGGGGAATGCCCCATGGCCTCTCCCTTTATTGGAATAAAGTAAAAGGACTCATCTGTCTCTTTTTTGGACAGAAACCTCTGATGTTTGTGGATTAATTTTCCTGACATGGGTAAATCTGCTCATGAGCAAACCTGGCTCCAGCAGTGGAGCCTTTTGCAGAAAAAGCCCCCACTCAGTGAGGGGCAGGGGTTAATTTCCTTCTCCTTTCACCTTCCTCCCACACTTCCAGGGCAGTGAGTCCACAGATTTCATTCACTGTGTGCAAACACAGCTCCTCTAAACTCAGCTCCAGCATCTCAACAAGGGGCACATTATTCTCATTATTCCTAATACTCATTTATTTATTTCCTTTTCACCTAGAAAGAGAAGCTTTGAGTCAGCTCATGTGTTCTGTTATCCTGTTAGCAGTTATTTTCTGTGCAGGGTCAGCTGATGGAGTTCACAATGGCACCAGCAGAACTGGGGGCACCTCAAGGAACCTCGTAGATGTTAAAGAGATCCCAGGTGTTGTGGCAAGCACAGAAGGCCAGAGGAGGAGATCTGGCACTGGAAGATGTGTGGGACTCAGCACAGCAGCACAGGTGTCAGCTGTGAGGGAAATCCAGGTGAGCTGCAGTGAGGTGGAAAATGTCATTTCTTAGGAACAAAATGTGCTGAGCTGAACTGAGCATCCCTTGGAGCGTGTCCAGAGGGAGGGAAGGCACTGCTGAGCTCCTCTGCTCTGCTCCAGGGTCACTGCAGAGGAGGTGGCGATGCTGAGCAGGACACACCTCCCAAACAAGAGGGCTTTTCCTGCTTTCTGCTTTTGGGGCTGTGGCTGGTTGGATGCAGTGGCAGGAGGCTGTGAGCAGTGCTGTGAAATGGAGCGTGGCCTCTTGTGCTGTGAAACTGTGCTGGGCTGGACATGGAGCCCACGGGGAGCTGGGAACCCCAGGAGCTCCTCCCAAAACCCTCTGCAAATCCAACAGCAAACATCCTTTAACAGCTCCCACTTTACTCCCTCATCCCTCCAGTGACAGAGTCCTACAGCAGACAGGTTACCTGAGGTTATTGGGTTGTTTTGGTGGTTTGGAACCTCCTGTGCACTCTCCCAATGCACAGTGGAATTGGGGAGAAGGAAAAATACATCTGTGAGTTCATCTGCAGCACCAAAACCCCTGATGACTTGAAGTTGGAAAAGTTCTGCTAAGGAAATAGAGAAAAAGGATTTGCAGGTAGCCTCTTGCATAATTTCCTATTTATTTATTTTTTTTTAAATTATGCTTCACTGTCTCAGAGCTGGATGCAGCTCTGCAGTGGATTCTGCAGAGAAGTTACCAAACAGCTCTGGGAGGAATTCATGTGACATGGTCAGAGAGAGCAACAGGCACAGTTAGGGAGGAAGGAAAGAGCCACAGGAATAAATACCTGAATGTTGAAGACATATGGACCAAATGGCCCAATATTTTCTTTCCTCCACATGGCAGACAGGGAGGTCAGGTTGAATCTCTTGTTTGTGTGAGGGCAAAAATTGTTCCTGTGTCTTTTGTGAAATAAACATGCAAAGTAGTCTCTGGTCTGTTTGTTTGGATTCTGCCAAAGATAATCTGAGCCTAAAACCATATAAATCATAGAATCCTAGACAAGTTAAAGGATGCTTTAAAGGGCATCTAGTCCAACCTCCTGCCATGAGCAGGGACATCTCCAAGCTCACAGATTGCTCAGAGCCCCATCCAGCCTGACCTTAAATGTTTACAGGGATGGGGCACCACAGCTTCTCTGGGCAGCCTGTGCAGGGCTTCTCCCCCCTCACTGTCAAATATTTGTTCCTTAAATCGATGTAATATCTGAGGGAGTAAACACAACACGCCGACCCGGCTGGATTTTGTGGACAGCTCCCGGCTCGGGGCTCGCCCTGTGCAGCCCCAGGAGCTGCTGCAGCAGCACAGACCATGAGACGTGCCTTCAATTCCTGCTGCTGGGAATTTTCCAGGTGTTCCCGGCCCCTCTCTGCCTCCGTGGGCTGCAGGAAGAGGCTGCGGTCAGCCCTGAGTCCCCCGGGACTGCTTGTACCTGCAGGTACCTCTCATTCTCTGCCCTGGCCTTTCTGCTGCTGCAATCTGACAGTTTCTCATTCCCACCTGGGTCACCGCGTGTTTTCCCAACACGTTTCTTCCCAGCAGACTTCCCAAAAAAAGCTCCGATGACTCACGGGCGGCGGATTCGTGCAGAGCTCCCGGAGTCAGCATCCTTTGCATTGGCAGAGGCAGCTTTTCAAATAAAGATGAATCAGCGCTGTCAGACTTTGCTGGCAGTTAACTCTTGGCCCCTTTTCCCTGGAAACAGCCCTGGCCACTGCTTTACACCGAAGGAATTCCATCCCCGAGGGATGCAGAGCCACGGGCACCGCGGGCTGCCAGCGCTCGCCTTTCCCCCGGTCCCTGGAGCATCCCGGCGGGCAGGAGGGGGTTAATGCGGGCAGGAGGGGGTTAAGGCAACCGGGAAGGGGTTAAGGCAGCCGGAGGGGGTTAAGGCAGCTGGGAGAGGGTTAAAGAAGTGGGGAAGGGGTTAAGGTAGCCAGGAATGGATTAAGGAAGCCGGGAATGGATTAAGGCAACCAGGAATGGGTTAAGGCAGCCGGGAGTGGGTTAAAGAAGCGGGGAAGGGGTTAAGACGGGCAGGAGAGGGTTAAGGCAGCCGGGAATGTATTAAAGCAGGCGGGAAGGGGTTAAGGCAGCCGGGAATGGATTAAGGCAGGCGGGAAGGGGTTAAGGCAGCCGGAGGGGGTTAAGGCAGCTGGGAGAGGGTTAAGGAAGCGGGGAAAGGGTTAAGGCGGGCGGGAAGGGGTTAAGGAAGCCGGGAATGGATTAAGGCAGGCGGGAAGGGGTTAAGGCAGCCGGCTCGCTGCTCCCTGCCCGGGTTAGCAGCGCCCAGCGCCCCCAGGAGCGCTCCGGGAGCAGGGGGAGGAGGGCCGGGCAGCACTGCAGCAGGGCAGAGGATGTTATTGAACGGGAATCCAGTCTCCTCCCCCTCGCCGGCGAGGCTGGGGGGAGCGGGGAGCGGGCTGGAGGGAAGGGACGAGCGGCGGGGGTGATGCCGAGAGCCCCCGAGCCCGGCCCGGCCGGTGCCACCCGCGGCTGCCCCCCGGAATCCCCCCCCGGGATCCTCCTCTGAAATCCTCCCCTGGAAGCCTCCCCTGAGCTGCTGAGGTGCCCGGGCTCTGCCGAGGAGCATTCCCGGGGCTCCGGTGCCCTGGCAGAGGGAGGGCTGCACGCACGGAGCCGCCGCATCCCCCCCAGGATCAATCCCCGTGCTCCCCGAGATGGGTGCGAGCCCACGGACAAGGTAGGGCTGGGCTTGGACGTCTCGGGAGGAGAAAAGAGCCTCAGCACTCTGCTGTGACCATGGCAGAAGGAGCCAGTCCTCGGTGCCTGGCGCTGATTTGTGCCTGAAGCCACCAGACCTGCCCAGAGCCTCCCGGGAGAGGCGCAGACCTTCGGTTTTCTCAATGGAAACACTGCTGAAACTCCACTGAAAACGCGTGCTGCTCGAAAGGACAGGCTGGCACCTCGGCAAGAGGCACCCCCATCCCTCCCTGGGTGTCTCCTGTTTGCCGAGCATCCCTGGGGGACAGCAGGTCTGGGAGCTCGGGGCTCTGCTCCATGACCAACACCTGCAGGGAAGCCATGGACTCGCCCCCGGCCACCTCCAGCCCTGCTGCAGGCTCTGTCACCTTCTCCCAGGTGTTTGGGCAGCAGTGCCAGCTCATGGAAGCAGGTAAGAGGGGAACAGACAGACCTACGTGTCACCCCACATCCCACCTCCTGCTTTGTGATGTCCTTGCTGTCCCTCTCCCACTCTGCTTCCCAAGTTCTTCCCTAAAATCTGGTGTTTTCCAAAGGGGAGATTGGGGTGACCCCTTTTGCATTTGCAGACTGGCCTCGACTGCCCCTGGGACCACTCAGAAGCTTTGTGCCCAATTATTTACAGCAGGAGCAGTGGTGGGGTGGCCCTGTGGGTTTGGGTTAACGTGGGCTGGAGCAAGCTGCTCCTTCTCTGGTGGTGGAAGTTTCTGTTTGGGTGTGAGCAAAACATGTGTGGTGATTTTTGCATTTCAAAACAATGACATTCTAAGTGGAGGCTGATTTGCTGCTTTGGAGGGCAATTGCTGCAGCATGTGAATATCGGCTTTGGTACTCAGCTCTGTGAAGGACAAAGTGGGTTTTTTCCCGTGGCTTTCCCTGGCTGTTTGTGTTCCTGTAGCACCAGAAGCTCTGTTCCTTTTCCCAGGTGTTTTCCTACGTTTCTAACTCTGCAGATGGGCCTGGTTATTTCTTATCTCTGCCTTTGGCTGTTAAGTAGGTGGTGTGTGACACGACTAACCCCAAATTTTCCATGTTTGCCTCTTGCTCCTCCCAGGTGCTCTGAAGCACCAGCCCATGAGGTGCCCCAGAGCTGTGCACTCACATCCTCCTTCATACTTGGTTCCCCAAGTTTAAGGGATTGGGTAAGGGATTTTACAAGATTTACCCCTCTTTTCCTATCCCTGCTGACAGGTAGCTCTGAGGAAGGATGTGTTTGTTTACTTAGGGCCGTGGATAAACCTGGGCTTCTGCAGTGATGCCATAACAGCACTCGCTCTGAATTTTTAGAGCTTGTTTTTCTCAGATCTACTGGTACTTTCTCATTACTGTTTGTGCTGGTACAGGTATTGTTTGGCAAATTTGTCCTGAAAAATGTCCCATCCTTTCTCCTTCTCTTTTCTCTCTTCTAGTAGCCAGTTCTGTAACTAACAATGTTTGGTTTGTATATTTCTTCTTCTGTAGTGACATTAAAAATACTATGTATTAGTTTCCTGCAGGTCTCTGTGGGGCTTTGCCTCTTGAACTTTCACAGGTAGAGCAGGCAGGATGACTCATTAGGTGACTAATTAGCTGACTGCTACCCAGTTAATCAAGTTTGAGTTCATGCTGCTGCCTCCAAGAAAATGTCATGCAGATCTTTAAGAGGGTTTGGTGTTAAACTTTCCTATTCCATGTCCTGGGATCAGCCCAAAGGCTGTGGATCCATCATGTCAGGTCCTACCCAAAGAAGAGATGTAGGAGAAAGCTCTGATTCTGGGTGAGCAGTTTGTTTCCCAAATTAGCAAGGCCAGCAAGGTGGGAAAACACAGGTGGTAGGTTCAGTTTGGTTTGGTTTCGTTTCCCTTTCTTAGAGGGAAATGCCCCAAAAGGAAACCTGGGTTTCCAAATCCCACCTTAGTCAGTCAACCAGAAGATTTTCTTCTGGTGGATCACCTTGGGAGGATTTTCTAGGTGTCCCCACAGGTAGGAGGTGAGGTGCAATGTAAGGATGGCTGCCAGGGGTGTCAGTGACACCCAAAGGGATTTCAGCAGATCCTGTGAGTTTTCCATCCATTATGGCAATGACCACACACACTGAGCACTCCTGAGAGCAGAACCTCAGCTGCAGCCTGGGGATGTGTCTGTGTCCATGGGCCTTGCAGTGTGGGCAGGAAGGATGCTCTGGGAGCAGACACGGGTTGGGGACACCCAGCTCTGGGTCCTTACTTGTGTCCTGTGTCACTGACATTTGGGACAGACAAGGTCTCAGTGTTGAGCAGGGCTGTGCCAATGCCCTTAGAAACCATAAAACCTGATCCTGCCCCTCATCAACCATCTCTGAGGAGCCAAGTTCTGACCCAAACAGTCCAAATCTCACAGGAAAGATTTTTGGATACCCAGTACCACATCATTGTCATTGGTGGCATTTGGGCTCCTTAATAACCCTGGGATGTGCTTGAATGCTGAAGGTGCTGGCCTTAATTAAATGTCAGATTTTGTGCCTGGAGAATTGCCGAGCCTGAGATAGATCACAGGCTTGACAGCACTCTTTGATCTACCACCTGCAAGGATCTCGTGGCTTTTATAGCTTCTGCCTGTGGTGCAAGGACACTTCTCCTCCAAAGAACATGTGAGAAGAGCTGGGCTCTGCTTGCAAAATGTGCTTCAGGTTGTGTGGAGCATTACCTGCTCTGGATGGAGATGGGGGTGTGATGCTCCCCTGCAGACACATCCCCTTCTCCCTGTGCTGCTCCTCAGTAACTGCCTCTGAAACCCAAATACTGCATGTTTGGAAGTCACTTTCCCCTTGCCAGCTGCACCTTGTCCTCATTGATAAAACACTTGGAAAGTTGGGGGTTTTGAGCAGCTGATCCTGCACAATTGGCTGGTTATTCATGCACAGCTGGTGGGGATTTCTGTAGCCACAGAACCAGTCTGAGAGTGCTGCCAGCCCTCTCCAGAACTGCCTTGCCCTTTGCACGGGTCCTCGCTCTGAATTTACCTCTGCAGCAGCATTTGCCCCCACAGCACATGGGATGGATGCTCTTTGGAAAGTTATTTTTCTCCCTTCCCATTTTATCCTGATGCCCCTTTCCTCACCAGTTCACTACAGCTCCATAACTTGTTTGCTGGGATGTGTTTTTGGTGATCCCCTGGGTGTTTATTTGCCCTGAGTGCAGGGAACAGTGGGGATGGGAAGGCTGCAGCTGGCTGAGCTCCCTGCTTGGAGAGTTCCCAGACAAAACTCCAGTTTCCCTGGCAGATCAAGGGGGTTTTTTGACCTAGAGATGGACAATTAGGAGGTGTTTTAAAAATTTTATTCCATTTTCAGGCTCATGTGAAGGGGGAGAAAATACAGATGTTATAATTCTGTTTCCCACATCTCCCAAGGCAGCAAATCCTTGCTGTTGCAGGAATTAAATTGGGCTGATGCCTGAAAGATCTGTCAGTGCCACTGGGGACATGGTCACCTTTAGAGGGAGTGCAATTCCCAAAGGGGGCTGTAATTCCTGCCTGGGATCACTCAGGGAATAAGATTTCTGTTTTCCTTGGCAAGCCATGCAGGGTGAGTGGTGTTTTGCCTTTTCCAGCCTAGCTACAAGGTTGATGACTTCCAAAAGGAGTAACTGGGAAGAGGCTGGCTTTATTGCCCCATCCTAACTCTCCTGATCTCAGAAGAAATTCCTGCCTGCCAGGCAGTGCTGGGGGGTCTTTCTTGCTTAAAGCACAAATTTGAATCTGGCACAGGTTCATGCTATATATTTTCCTAATACCCAAATGAAAGACTGCAGTTGTTCATTTTAGAAAGAAAATAAAACAAACAAAAAGTCTTTATGATTGTCACTACCAAACTTTAAAACAAGGGTTACTAAGAATTTGAAGAGTATTTCCCATCTGATCTCTCATGAAATATTGAATATATGGAGTGAGACCTGATCTCCAGGAGAGGCTGAGTGTTCTCTGGAGGAATTTGGCTTAGTAGAGAAACCATTTATTTTATACATGGGCAAATTCCAAGCAATTTGTTTGGTGTATTGCAGTTTTCTGGATTTACAGCCATGCATTATTCTCTGACTCACTGCTCCACTAGATTAATTTCCATTTTCCATCAATTCCTTGGCTCTCAGATTTGTTGGGCTCCCAATATTTTTTTCTTTATATCTTGGCAGTTAATTTTCCATTGGTATGAAATAAGGAACTTGATTCAAAATGTGACCAGAATGAACAAGAAAGCAATTTGAAAATCATCCAGAACTTAGGATTTTGCAGTGAATCTCTTCCATATTATATTTCCATTACATATATATTATCCATTACATGCATTCTGTATTCCCCTCTGGTGGCTGCTCCCCAAATGGATGTGAGTTTGCTTTGGCTACCCCCTCCCAGCAGAAAATTAAGGACATGATAAAAAATTCTTAGGAGTTATTCTATGGAAATTCATGTCATGTGGCTCAAAGCTTTTAACTCTCCCCCCCTAGATCTGTTTCTAGCTCTTGATCCAGTTCCTCTCAAGGGGAATGTGAGGTGAGATTGATGTGGCATTACCTAAGCAAAGTATCTGTCATGCAGCATGAAATCCCTGGAATCTCATCTGGCCTGGCATCTTTTACAAAGATTTTGTTTTGCAAACAAAGCATGGAATGTGCAACATAGAATTCCTTCATCTGGTGCTTGAATATGGTTTTAAACAAACAAAATAGTGTTTTGAAAAGACCTGCTCTGTACCTCCTGACCTGGGTGAAGGTTTGCTCAGGAGCTGGGCTCCTTGAAGCAGTTCAAATCTGAAGGGTTTTAGATGTGAAAAAAAGTGATTAATGGGAAAATTTCAGCCCCTGGTAAGATGTAGAAGGAAATCTCTGGCCCTCTAAACTGAGGCTTAGATGAACTTTTGCCACCTGTGCTCTCTTATTTTGTGCCCTTCAGTCCCTTGTGCATTTTTCCATTATTTAATTAAACAGCAACCAAACAGGAGCTGGTTTCAAACCATTCACCTGGAGCTGAGGCAGAGCAGAGGTGATGCAGTTTCACCTCCTCCCAAAAGCTGAGTTCAGCAGTGCCTGCCAGGCACTGAGGGGGTGGCACAGAACCCCAGGTTTGGGCTGGGAGGGACTTCAAACCCATCTTGTTCTCCACCTTGCTCTCTCCCAGGCTGCTCCAAGCCCCATCCCACCTGGCCTGGGACACTTCAGGGATGGATTCATTTCTGCTGCTGGGTTTCCTGAATTACAGCCCTGTGAGCTCAGGCTTCAGCTCCCAGGGCAAACCCTCAGTGACAGCTCTCCTTGCCTCCCCTGGACAGCAGCAGCAAACCTGCTTGGATCAGTTGGTTGGGGCCACAAGGAATCAGGGCTGGGAATGTTTTCTCTGGCACTTGGAGCATCGGGTTTCCTACGTGCATTAGTCAGTGATAAATCTTTCATGGTAACAAGCTGTTTCATTTGCTCTCCCAGGAGAGGAGGGGGTGTGTGTGGATGCCAGAGATGTTTGCAAACCTCGCTGCAGCAGCCTGGTTTAATTACTGTGCCTCAGGTTAGATTAGCTAGTTTTGGGAAAATAAGAAACTGGAGCAGGTGTCAGGAGGGTGAAGTGAGATTAATTTGGTGATCCCAAAGAGTCTGGCCCTCCTGGGTGGGAACCACTGGCCTGCTAAGGTGAGGCATCGCTGGCTCATGGCAATCAGTCATAGAATCATGGAATGGTTTGGGTTGGAGGGACCTTAAACCCATCTCTTCTCACCCCTGCCATGGCAGGGACACCTTCCACTGTCCCAGGCTGCTCCAAGCCCTGTCCAACCTGGCCTTGGAGACTCCCAGGGATGGGGCAGCCACAGCTGCTCTGGGCACCCTGAGCCAGGGCCTCCCCACACTCCACAGGAAAGAATTTCCTCCATATATTTAACCTAAATATCCCCTTTTCAGTTTGAACCCATTTCCTCTTGTCCTGTCACTACAGTGCAGGCACCCAAGGCTGCTGTGCTGCAGACACCTGGAAGGGAAAATCACTGACTTCAGCATTACAAAATTGACAGTTAGTTTGTTTTGTCAGACTTCGTGGCTGGGGATTTTCCTTTTACTAAATCTGTCTGCTCTTGAAGTTTTCTGTTCCCTGAGTGGAGCTGTGGTCTGGGTTTTACATGCTGGTGTTGTCAGGCTTCAGCAGCTCGAAAGCAACCACATAAATCTGTGCCCACCACTGTGGTGCCTGAGAAAGTGTAGAATAAAATCCCTGCCAACTTTCTGTGCTGTTACTGCCAGGCTGAACCACCCTGTGTGTGCTGGAGCAGAAAAAAGGTGTCATTTTTGTCAAAATCAAGCCCTTTTTTCTGACATGACAAGAAATGTATAACAAATAAACTGCTTGAGAAGCCCCTGGAGTTTTGTGTTTTGGAGGAGAACAGGATAATCTGATTGTCTCCAGGGCCAGCTCCAGCACTGGGAGGAAACATTATTTACCTCTTCCCAGAAAAGCAGTGAGTAAAAATTCTCCTTGACAGGTGATGTGCTCCTGCCTGAGCTGAATAGATTTGGGGGCCACAGAAATGAAACGGGAAGATCAGGAATATTTTTCCTTTCCACCCAGTGGAATGTGCTGTTATTAGGGATAAAAATAAGTGAGATTTATCTCCCTTTGTTCACTTCATTAGGTAGGACTGTGCTCCCAGGAGGGAAAGCATGGATGGAGTCCACTTGCTGTCTGTACAATGTTCTCCTTTCAATCACACAAACATTTTGCTGTTGTTATTTGCTTGGGGAGCTTCACTGGGCCCTGAAGGACAAAGGCATCACAGACAAGGACTTGCTAATACTCTATAAATATATAAATATATAACTACATGAAGTGCTTGAGAGAACCATGGAGGCCACGTTGGTTGGAAGTTTTGTTATCTCTGAGAGATTTCCTGCTTTGGTTTACTTCAGGCTGGAAAAAGGTCCTGGGAGCTGCAGAGCCTGGCTGAGAACACAGGGCAGGGATCTCTTACAGCAGGGAGGTTTTTCTGATGGCCAAACATAGCTGGTGTCCTGAGGGTGATGGATTACACCTGCTTGGAAGAGGGGAGAAAAAACCCAGTATTTTCAAAAAAAGAGGATGTGAGGAATGTGGGTATTAAAGAGATGGTAAAAGATGGCCTTGGATGGGAGCTGAATCCCCATTTCCTTGGTGGATCTGGTGCTTCATGCCCCAGAGTTCCACCCTGGACTTGTGGGGTCTGATCAAACCTGCAGCAGCTTTTGGGAGCTGAGGTGCCCCGTGCTGTGCCCCCTCTCCATGCCAGGCAGCTTGTCACTGTCACATTCTCTGAAAAATCCCTTTGCCCAGGATTCTCCTCCTGGGAAGATGAGAAGCCTCAGAGAAAAGGAAAACAATTCTGATCTCATTTGCTTCTCCTGTGCTGTGCTCATGTGGAATGTGTTTGGAGATTGTTCACCCACAGGTGATTGTTTCAGTGCATTCTGCTGTGAGTTGTTTTCACTCTTTGGCCAATCAGGGCCAGGCTGTGTCAGGACTCTGGAAATCCAGAGTCACCAGTTTTCATTATTATCTTTTTAGCATTGAGTAAGTATCCTTTCTGTATTCTTTAGTACAGTATTCTTTAATATAATATAGTATCCTAAAATAATAAATTAGTTTTCAAGAACATGGAGCCAGCTGCATCATTCCTTCCTTCATGTGGGAGCCCAGGTGAAGTTAATACAATGCAAATACAAGAGCAGCTCCTCTGCCCCTCACCCTGGGGGAGTCCTTTGGCCCATGCAGGTGTGATTATTGTGTTTAAAAGGAGCCCAGCACAGAGCAGCCACTGAGGGGTACCATGGATTTACTGTTAAGTGTGGAATTATGGATATTTACCTACAGCTATTTATATAATGCACAGCAGGAGGGGGTTATTCTTAAACCAACAAGGAAAAGTTTTTCCTAAATGTTCTGACTGCTGTGTGCTACCAAGTACCAGATACCAATATCTGAAAAAAAAAAAAAAAAAAAAAAACCAAAAAAAAAAAAAAAAAAAAAAACCCCAAAAAAAAAAAAAACCAAAAACAACCCCAACAAACCAACAGCAGAAAACAGAGAAAATGCGGGGCAATATTTTTTGTGTAAATTAAATATAAATTGTTCCCTGTCATCTGGATAGTCAGACTCCATTATTACAGCATCTGTTTACAAAGCACTTGTGAGTTGATTTACTCCTGATTAAATTATGGGCAGTGTTCATCTGCCCTCCTGATGGACTAATTTGGTTTTGTCAGTTAATGCTCATAGCAAAGTATATGGATGTAATAATTCATTGCAATTGCAACCCTCATGTTTTTTGACACCAAAATAATGAACTGAAAACATGTGTATGATTACACTTGCAGCTACACACAGGAATTAGTTATTATCCTTTCTTTGGAGGTGTTGGAGGCAATTTTAATGGCCATGCATTATTAGAATAGTAAAGGGCATGAAAGACAAAGCATTTGTCTTTGCTCTGGCTTTATCCTGTTTTATGGTAGGTGGGGATTTTTGAGAATCATGTAAAAGGATATTTTCCTAAATTCTGATATGAAATAATGGAAGTATTTTACATATCCAGGCCATCATGAGTTTAACTGGTACATCAGCTGATCAAGGTTGAGGTTCCTGCCTTTGTGCTTTATCCTCCTGGCTAATGCAGTGGATGTAATGATTGAATAAAAACCATGTGAGCCCTTCCAAAATTAAACATTCCTCAAGAGCTGGAATGTGATACCCTCAAAATATCCCCATGTTATCTTGGCTTGGAGTGAAATACATTGTATGAAATTTAAACATGGGGGAACAGTGCTAGAATAGGAAGTATGTTTGATTCCATTAGTTTTGAAATGGAAATGCAGAGTCATCAAAGCTCTGATAAAGAGAAAACAGGCTGGGAGGGAGAAATGGATGGGTTTTATTCTACTGAAGAGAAAGATCCTGCAGTGTCCCGAGGGTTGTGGCAGATGGGTTGCAGGTTAGGAATATTGCTTTTTTGCAGTATTTTCCTGTAAGGCTCCATCCAAGCAGCACCTTTGTGAGAGCTCCCAGCACAGCAGCCAGAGCCCAGCTGGGTTAAAGACACAAGTCAATTTATTACTTTATTATGCTATATTATATTAAAGAATACTATACTATACTAAAGAATACAGAAAGGATACTTACTGAAGGCTAAAAAGATAATCATGAAAACTCGTTACTTTTTCCAGAATCCTGACACAGCCTGGCCCTGGTTGGCCAAAGAGTGAAAACAACTCACAGCAGAGTCCAGTGAAACAATCACCTGTGGGTGAACAATCTCCAAACACATTCCACATGAGCACAACACAGGAGAAGCAAATGAGATAAGAATTGTTTTCCTTTTTCCCTGAGGCTTCTCAGCTTCCCAGGAGAAAAATCCTGGGCAAAGGGATTTTCAGAGAATGTGAATGCCACAGATCCCTTAAATGCTCTGGAAATATTGAGAGTGGCCTGGCCATGGCACCACACAGCTCTGAGTACAGAAATTTACTCTATTTATCCATGTTTTCCAGCTTCTGAAAAGTCTGGGAAGACTCCACTTAGGAGTCAAACAGATTAAATCAAGATGTAATTTTTAAGATTGTGAAAGGTTGGAGCTTCTTCCTCTGTTTTTCTCCCATGGGCAGACAATGATGGCAAAGGACTCTCAAAAACCAGCTCTACCCATGGCTGCTGAAGCTCTCACTAAATATTTGAGCCCCTCTCTTGGACAGCTCTGCAGCAATCTGTGCATGGCTGTGGCCAATTCCCACACACTGAATAACTGTGGTTTTCTGCAAAAGCTGGTGTTTATAACAGAAATTCTTTGTGCTGTGGTGCTGACCCCCGGTGGCTGCTGCCTGGAGTCTCCTGCTGTGCTGTGGGAAACTGCTCCTGCCTGGAGCCTGACTTCCCATTAAGCACCTGGTTTTAAGTAAAAACTTCATGGCAATAAAAAAAAAAAAGTGTTTCTCAAAATGTATGCTGAGGGAAAGCACAACTATTCTCCAAGAAATATTTTTTTTTCCTTTCCACCCCCTTTTTTTCCTTTTTTTTTCCCCTTCATTTTTCTTTCCCTTTTTAGATTACTTCAGCATGAGGAGCATGTTTCCAGTGGCCTCTTGCAGACCTGAGAGCAGTTTGTTTTCCAGCTTATCTATCAGTTTGCTGCATGCTGAAGATGCCAATAATACTGACTTGGAAAATAATGATCCATCATCACAAATTCCTATGGATTTGCCAGGCTGGGGATGGCAGCCCCAGCTGAATTGGTTGCTTTAAAAACAAAAGTAGGAAAAAGATTGGTTGTGTTTCTGAAGATCCTCTGTTTCTTAAATCCATTTCTTAATGGAAAGATGAGATTTTTCTTGTTTCCCCCTTCTCAAAATGCAGCGTTTTAGTAAATAATGTGTTAAGTGCAGCAAATTTATCAAATGATAAGTGCCAGCTAGGCAAATTGATAAGTGGGATTTGTTTCCTGTAAACAGCAAAATGCTGCTTTTGCAGATAAAAACAAAGCCTTTATCTTCAAGGCAGACTGTAGATGAACTAGAAGGGTAATTTAACATTCACAGTTGTTTAAATGGGATTAACTCCTGTGAAGATTTGTTATACACATGTAGGAATCCCAGAGAAGGCATTTCAGAAGTGAGAAATTTTTTTCCACTGTGAAGTTCAGCATTTTAGTTAAAATTTTATATTCATTAGAATCAGAGACGGATGGAATTCATGGCAGTGTTTTGTGAGGGTCTTCCTACCATTTAATATTTTAATGTTCTCCATGTGGGGGGAAAAAACCAAAGTCACCATGATCTCCAGCTTTGGTGGCAAAAGGCACACAAGAAAGTTTAAAATACAAATTAGCTCCTCTAGAATCCAACTGTGTGGATCTAATTACATCTAATGCTAATTATCCTCTTGATCTTAGCATTTTGCTGTATTCCAGCTACATTGCCAAGCATGAATCACACATTTAGGCTGATCCACATAAAACCCAGAAGCAGGCTGGGGCTGCTGCTTTGCCTTGGGAGTAGAACAGAATGTTTATATGCTTTTTTTTTTTTTTCCATTTCAGCTTTTCTGAAAAAAAAAAAAAAAAAAGTTACCTGGGAATGGCCAGTGCTGTTTGAACTCCAGGAAAGTTGTGGTTTCTCTGCTTTTTTGGAAAGAGGGTTTTTGTTAAGCTTAACTCTGACTGAGCTGGGTAATGTTCCACTTGAGGTTTGCTGCTTCCATTCATATCGACTGAATTAGGGAATCGTGGCTTAGATGCCTTTCCCCCCTTCCTTTCCCTTGGGGAGGGTATTTTATAATAAATCTGGATTGATTCATGAGAGAATGGGGCTGTGACCGTTTCTTTAAGAAAGGCTGAGGAGAAATTGTGGGCTCTGATACCCGTGATGTGTAGGGGGATTTGTATTGTAAATTGGGGTGCCCTGACGAGGGGGAGAAGATGACTTATCTGACTCCATTGATATCAGAAGGTTAATTAATATTGTATTTGTGGGGCTCCCAGATGAAGGAAGGAATGATTAATCTGATTCCATGTTCTTAGAAGGCTAATTTAATATTATATTATATTATATTATATTATATTATACTAAACTATACTAAAGAATAGAGAAAGTATGCAGACAGAAGGCTAAAAAAGATAATAATGAAAATTTGTGACTCCTTCCAGAGTCCTGACATGGCTTGGCCCTGATTGGCCATTAAGTCAAAACAATTCACATTAAACCAATGAAAAAATCACCAGTTTGATAAACAATCTCCAAACACATTCCAAAGGAGCAAAACACAGGAGAAGCAAATCAGATAATTATTGTTTCCCTTTTCCTCTGAGGCTTCTCAGTTTCCCAGGAGAAAAATCCTGAGTGAAGGGATTTTTCCAGAAAATATGACAGTGACAAATTAATTCCTTTATTATACTATGTTATATTATATTACATGACATTTAAATTGAATCTGCACAAGCACTGAACTGCACACAACTCACAGAATCTCGTGACAGTCCCGACACACACACCCCTGGCCCTGACAGGCCAAGGAAACAAAACCCCATCACTCTGGGTAAACAATCTCCATCTAGCATTCTACTTTGGCACAAACACAGGCACAGCAAACGAGATAAGAATTGTTTTGATCAGTCTTTTCTCTGCTTCTCTCAGGTTCAGAGGATGTGAATCCCACAGTGTTTTGGGGTGTTTTGGCTGCACTGTTTTCTCTTTCCTGCTGCTGGGCCATGGCAAGCGTGGGTTTGGCAGCCTCAGCTCAGGGTCTGGAGCTGGGCAGGGTTCCCAGGGCCCCACTCTCCACCTGCAGGGTTTGGGCACCTCAAACACACAAACATCCATCCCAGCGTGGCTGTTCCTTGCTTTGTGGAACCCTGGGAGCAGACCAGGAGAGGGAGGCAGAGCACGCTGCAAAGCCGCGCTCCTGCCAGCCCGACTGGAATGCAGCCGAGTTGCTGCAGCTGCAGCGTGTGTGCTGTCTGCTGTCAGAGCCGGGGCAGGCAGGGCCGGGGCAGCGCTGCCAGCACGGGCAGCTGCTGGCTCTCCCTCCCTTGGGGTATCGAGGGAGGTGTTCTGGGCTTCAGGTGACCCCTCCATCCCTCCTTTCATCCCTGCATCCCTCCTTTCACCCCTCCTTCCCTCCCTCTATCCCTCCATCTCTCCTTTCACCCTTCCATCCATCCCTTCATCCCTCCTTTCCTCCCTCCATCCCTCCTTTCCTCCCTCCATCCCTCCTTTCACCCCTCCTTCCATCCCTCTATCCCTCCATCCAGCCCTGCATCCCTCCTTTCCTCCCTCCTTACATCCCTCCATCCATCCCTTCATCCCTCCTTTCATCTCTCCCTTCCTCCTTCTATCCCTCCATCCCTTCTTTCCTCCCTCCATCTGTCCTTCCATCCCTCCCTCCACCTCTCCTCCTTCCATCCCTCCTTTCACCCTTTCATCCCTCCCTTATCCCTCCCTCCCTCCCTCCCTGCAGCTCCCAGCCCAGCTCCTCACTGGCAGCTCCTGACATCCCAAAGCTGGCTGGGGCAGACCCTGGGCTGCACTCAAATCCCGTGAGGTAGATGCTGGCTGGTTCAGGTCAGCTAATCTGCACAGATTGGGGTTCATTTCAGGGTCATTTGGGCTCATTTAATGTGATTTGATGATTACAAGCAGCAGCACTTGGTTTATCAAATACGCCAGATTAGATGTAAATCAAATTTGTCCAGAGAATTTGAGCCCAAGAAGTGCTCAGCTGTGAGGGTAGTGTACTACTGGTGATCTCACCTGCAGGGGGGAAAAAAATGGAAATAAAAACTTGAAAATCTGAGCTTTTGTCTTCATGGTGTTTTCTGTTGTGAGAAATTTTCTTAGTTTTATGAATTGAAGCCTCCCAAAGTGAAAAGTGAAATCCAAAGAGAAAAAGGATTCTTCTCTCAGCAATAGCTCTGCAATCTGCCTATTAAAAAAAAAGGTGTGTGTGGGGGGGACATTTTAAAGAAATAAAAAGTATTTTGGGAAACCAGCTCTTACAAGAGTCACATCAAGGGCCTTCTGTGCTCCTGGCAATCAGTCCAAATTCATCAGTCAGTTTCTCTATAGCTGTGCCCTGTGTAAAGTTTTATTTGATGTCCCAGGCAACCTTGAGAAATCTTCTGGGCTGCATCAATTTGATTTAATTCAGCTTCATGTTAGAGCAGATAATCTCAAATCAGCCTGGAGCACCCACACTGTGCTTACTGCAGGATTTTGGTTGGTGCATGTTTAGGATTTTTGCCAGGACAGTGTGACCAAGGCAATGACAAAAGTCTTTGTGCCAGGGGCAAGTGCAAGGAAAACAAAATTCCTGCTTGGTGCTGCTTGCAGCACCCCAGGAGAACATGGAACCACCCAGCTCAGCAACAACTCACCCCAAAATAACGCTGTGAATGAAGGGTAGGGCAGGCTGTGCATGGAAGTTCTTGCCAGAGGAGAGGTTTTGCTAAATAAAGTTCTGGTGAGCAATTACTCTCATAATTCAGTGATAAATCCTGTTGAGGGATTGCTCTTGGTAACTCTTATATTATTAATTAGCTCAACTACCACGAGGCATTAATAAATACTGCAATGCTCTTGATGAAGAGCTAGATGTTTATTCCCCTTTTGCACATGGCATACCTGAGGAATGAAGGTGTTCTCTCATTTTTGGTAGGTACAGAGACACTGTTTCAGTTTCCAGACTCAGGGAAAATGTGACTCGTGTGTGTGAGGAGCCTTTGGTGTCTGCTGGGTCTGGGCCAGGGAGGAGCTGCAGTGAACAGCTCCAAAGACAGGTCCTGTGTTTGTGGGGTGGCCTCGTGGCAGGAAATTAGCCTTCTGAGAACATGGAGTCAGATTTATCATTCCTGCCTTCATCAGGGCCCCCCACAAATACAACACTCCATGTGCTATTTTCTGCTTTTTGTCACCATTTTTCCCCTTTACAAGTCTAAACCTTCAGTAGGCCACGGCATCATCTCAGGGATGATTTTTTCATCGCTTAATGGTTTACTCAGACCTGTCCCCATGCTGTGACAGCCCTGCCCTGGCTCCTGTGCCAAGAAGAGCCAGTCAGAGTTCAGGCAGCTGAAAGGTCACTGTGCTAAGGTGTCACTGTGATATTTTTTTGAAAAATCCTTTCACCAGAATTTTTTCTCTTGGGAAGTTGAGAAGTCGTAAAGAAAAATATAAATAATGATAATCTGATTCTCTTCTGTTGTGTTCGTTGCTTTGGAATGTGGTCTAGAAGTTGTTTACCAACAGGTGCATGTTTGATTGTTTCCATGTAAATTGTTTTTATTTAATAACCAATCACAGCCAGGTGTGTCAGACTCTCTGAGTCAGTCAGGGGCTTTAGTATTCATTCTTGTTAAACCTTCTAATATATCCTTTCTCTATAGTTTAGTATTGTTTTAGTATAGCATTCTTTAATATAACATCATAATATAATAAATAAAACTTTTGAGAACATGGAGCCAGATTCATCTCTGCCCTCATCCTGGGACCCTCAGAAACACCACAGTAAGGTTGGGCTGATGAATGTCTCCTTCCATTTGTTTTCCTACATGGAGAGAGGGGTGTCCTCTCTAAGATGCTGCCCTCAGGGTCTATTTCTGTGAAATGCTTTTCAAGTATCATTCATAATTTCCATTAATGTGCAGAAATAGGTCTGTGATGAGGAGAGAGTTACCAGGGCTGTTGCATTACAGTGGAGAGTAATGTGTTTGAGGAAAGGTGTTTGTCTTATTTTCCGGGGCTGTCATGGTTAATAAATGGATGAATAATTAAGTAAACTTATCCATATTTAACTCCACAGCCTGTGGGCATATGACCAATTTGGACAGTCCTTATGTCAAGGCACATATATCAACCTTGGAAGAAATCTCAATTCTTTATGGAAGAGCAAGTTTCTCTGAGCAAATTCCTTGCTGAATTTCCAATTAACTTAATAAATAGGTTTTCTTGTTTGTATTTGCTTTACAAATGTCCTGTATTGTTTTACCACTGATACCTCAGTGCTACTGCTCATCCTGTATGCCATGATTTATGTTTCTCTGTCCAAAACTTGAAGCTTCACTGCGTTCACTGTTATTATTCCATATAGAAAACTATGTAGAGAGTTGTGAAACTTCTTAATTGAATTCCATATGTAAAACACACCATGATTCTGGGGAAATTAAGGGCTAAAAAAGGATGGTTTTAGGTTTGGATATTTTTCAGCCTGTTTTTTTTTTTTTTTTTTTTTTTTTTTTTTTTTTTTTTTTTTTTTTTTTTTTTGTTTGTTTTTTTGGGGGGGGGGAATTTTGGGGGTTTTGGGGTTTTTTGGGGTTTTTTTGTTGTTTTTGTTGGTGTGTTTTTGTTTTTGTTTGGTTTTGTTGTTGTTGTTGTTGTTCATTTTTTGGTTTCTTTTATTTTCTTTAGCTTTGGACCCAAATTTTTTGTTAGGCTTTTATCTCCTTTTGTTTTCATCTACATAAAAACCCCTTCAATGGATACTGGATGAAGATGGGTGTTATTGCAGGTGTATTTCAAGACTGAGACTTGAGTTTTTGGCTAAGAATCTGGTCCTTGAATGTTCTGGAAGTAGTTTAGCAGCTCTGGATCCCCTTTGCTGCTCGGGCTGTCCGTGAGCAGCAGGGCCAGTGGAGCATCTCCTCTGTTGTTATGGGAACACCAGCACTGGGGTGCCAGGGAAGGCAGCAGAGATGGTGTTTGTTGAATGACATGTAAAATCAGGTTCTGCTATTCTCCTCAGAGAGATTTCCACTCTTGCTTTTGCAGCAATGCTCTGAGTGCAGGATGTTTGGGGTTGTAACCTGTGCTGGGAACAAATACTCTTTATTTCCATGTGGAATTGCCATCTGGGTGCTGTTATTTGGGATGTGCATCTCCATCCCTTCCTGTGCTATTGCAATAATTCACTAATAGCTGCTGAAGATGTGAGAAACCCACACTCACAGCTGCCCCAAACCTCCTGGAATTCATTGAATTATGGGGGGCTGAGGCTCCTGAGGTTCAGTGTAGGGTCAGCAGTGCTACACCACACCTGTTTCACACTGCTCAGGTGTTTAACACAAACCAACTTGCGTTTTGAGTGGTGTCTCCTCTTTGAAGCATGAACAAAAGCCATGAGGTGAAATCCTGAGGGGTTTTTAGGATGAGAGTGTGCAGACAGGGTGGCTCCAGCACAGCTGCACTTTGAGCCATAAATATTCAGAGGCTGGGTGTAAAACTGCCCAGCCGTGGGTGGAGAGGCACTCCCAGCACTGCACATCCTGCTTTACCCAGCTCCCCCAGCCCAGCAGATGCTGCTCATCCTTTGCCATGCACGTGCCTCCCATCCAAGGCTGGCACTGCAATATGTGGTCGTAAAGATTTCTGACCAGACAGCTCTGAGCCTTGTAAGTTTTGAATACTATTCCAGTATAAATTCATTTTCCTCTGTTTTGGGTGGAGGATGTGTGAGCTGGGCAGTTCAAGACTTTATTTAAAAGACTTTTTCCTACTTTCAGACAAGACAAATCCTTTGACATTTTGGAGCCCATTAAAGCATCCAGCTCAGAGCTACAGCAAAGTATTTAATTTCATTATTTTCACTCCATCTTTCTCCCTAAAAATGTCTAAAGCACACATACCATTAGAGCTGCTTGAATGCTCCACAGTGAAACTGCAGGAACTTTGTCACTGCATCTGATTGGAAATTCAAATGGGATTTGCTGGTGGGGATCTGAATCCATCTGTCAGCACAGGGCACGTGAGGAAGAAGGTGGGGATGATGTTACCAGAGTCAGCAGTTGTGGGATCATTTCCTACATGATTTGCAGCACAGGGAGTTCTAAGCACTGCTAAACCTCATGTTTTAAAGAACAGAGCCAGGAAAATTGGAGATATTTTCTTTACTGAGAGCAGTGAGTTGTATCTATTTCCTGGGTGTTGTGTTCAGAAGTGCTGAGAATTCTTAAGTCTAATGCTTCTGGAAATTTCTTGCTTCAGCTGTAGCACCTGGATCTCCCCAGGTCAGGGAGAGATGATGCTGAACAAGGGATTTATGATGTTGTGCACCTTCCCCCCAGACACACATTTTGCCTTCCAGATTTTTGAGGGGCTTAATTAATTTGATTATTTCATATAACTGCAAGAAAAAAATCAATAAACAACTGGATGTCTCTTTGTTTTCTTTAAAAATCAGTATTTCATGGTTGCTATAATTATTTTTTCACTCTCCTCTTTCCTGCTGTTGCCTAAGCAGGGAAGAAGCTGATGCTCACTAATACTGAATTTAAATTTGTTGATCAGCTTTGAGAGAGAGCCATGAATGAAAGCAAAAATTCAACCCAGCATTTTCAGTATTTCTACTTATTCCACAAGGAAAAAAGAAATCTAAATGTTGCAAGCAAACAAGAAATGCAAATGTGTATTTTTCCAGCTGGTAAATTGGAATTTTGCTGGTTTGATTTTTTTTTTATCTGACCCAAGTGTTGACTTCTAATTTAGTTTTTTTTCCCCTAGTTCTGTGTATCACTAATAGAGACATATTGGGTTTGATGGAAGTCATAACCTTGTAACAGACATTGTTTTTAAAGTGTGGAGCAGAACAGTCTGGAATAAATCTGTGCTTTATTTTCCCATCAAAAACAAGCACTCTTCAATCCAAGTTTCTGCTCCTCCTCAAGAGACTTCACAAATGTGCTCCTGCCTTGGATTTAGAAGGGAACAAATGAGGCACCAGGTGACAAAAATCAGCCATGCAGTATTTTAGATAACTCGGTTTGTCCTTTTTCTTTCAAAGACACAGATGCCCAGTACTCTCCTCAAAAGCTCATCACAGGAAATCCTCTTTATACCTAGGAAGAATTTCTCCATATGGTAATGTCAACACACAGGAGCACCAGTCTTCTCTTGATTGTCCTCTGCAGGTATCCCAGTAAGAGAACCATTACATAAAAATTCCGAGTCCTACAATTCCTTGTTGCAAATCCGATTGAGTTTTGTTTCTTTGGGAAGATAGAATATTCTCTTCTCTTTGGGTTTTTTCTTCCCTTCTCTAAGAGCACTTCGTTTTAGGGGCTGTTTAGTCACTGAGAATTGCAGAGGAGTGGGAAGTCAGAGTAACATCTGTGTGACTGAGGCAGGAGAGGCTGTGGCCACTCTGGGGTAGCAGGCAGGGCTGTGCTGGGGATGTGTGGAAGTGTCTTGATTTGGAAAGACAAGTGTGTGCTAAGGAAGGCAGGAGCCTCCCCTGAAATGGAAAACGTAAACCCCCTCCCTCCGAATTGTTATAAATTTGAAATTAAGGGGCTCTCAGGCAAAACTATGGGAGCAGGAATAACAGTTCTTTATTAGGGAAGAAAATAAAAAGAGAAAATAAACAAAGCAGTAATAGAAAACAGCACTAACAGAGTCAGAACACAGTCTGACACCCTGTTGGTCAGGGTGCTGGCAGCAGTCCCATTGGAATTGTGGCTCAGCCCTCCTGCAGTGCCAGGTGTGGTTCTGCTGGAGCAGGGATCCTGCAGAAGGGTGCAGCCTTCCTCTGAAGATCCAGTGGAAGAGGCAGCTGCTCCTCTGGGAGTCCAGTGGAAAGGCTGGGCTGGTGTTCCAGAACCTCAGATTATATCCAGGTAGGAATGCTTGGCTCCTCCCCCTTTGTGGAGCATCCCCCAATGGGATGCTGTAGTTCTTGTCAGCCATGCAGGGACATTCAATGGCCCATTAACAGCAGATGTCTTCTGGAGGGAGGATTGGTTGTGGAAGAGATAAAGAAAACTTCCCAATGAACAGAAGATAACTGCCCCAGCTCTAACAGATGGCAATAGAACACACGTTGCCTAGCAGTCTAGGACAGGAAGGGTGGGCTTGGCTCTCCCTGTGTGCCTGGGCTCACACCCCCCTCTTCCCCACAGCTGCCCTGGCAATTGCTCTGTTGGCTTCTCGAGGGGGGTGTAAATCACAAACCCACCTGGGAAAAAGGCCCCTCCTCATTCCAGAGGCAGCTTTGACCCAGCTCTGATCTACCAGGTTTGCCAACAGAAACTTCTTTTTTTCTTGTTGGCACAACAGTGACTGTGCAGCTGTGGATGAGAGAGTTTGGACTCTGTAACCAGTGTGATGGATGAAATGGGGAAAAAATCCCAAACACCATCCTTGGCTGAGGAGCTTGGAGTGTTTGTGTCTTTCTTTCTGATTTGAAAGTCAGAATAAAGTCAGAAATAAAGATTTTTAGCTTGGAAATTTTAAAGTTTTATCTGCAGGCTGGGGAAATGTGTCTGGAGAAAAGGAGACCTGGGGGAGAACCTTCCTGCTCTCCAAGACCCTGGCAGGAGGATGGAGCCAGGTGGGCTCAGGCTCTTCCTGCAGGGAACACGTGAGAGGAAACAGCCTCAGGCTGTGCCAGGGGAGGTTCAAGTTGGATACTGGGGAAAATTCCATCACTGAGAGGCAGCCAGGCCTTGGACAGGCCCAGGGAAGTGGTGGAGTCACAGCCCCTGGAAGGGACAGGGCTCAGGGTGCACCTGGCAGTGCTGGGTTGGTGGTTGGACTGGATGATCTTGGAGGTCTTTTCCAACCTCAATGATTCCGTGTGCAAACATGGCCATCTCAATGCGGGTTTTATTTCCAGTTTTTCTGTACTGCTGCTGCTCCAGCACAAGTATCTGCACTCCTGGAGGGAATTCTATCATTTATCAGGTCCCTCTACAGCCAAGTTAACAAGCTGGCTGCAAAAAGAAAAATATTTCAGATGATGAAAAGAGATGATTTCTAATTTTAGTCCTTGAAAAAAAACCTCAATGTTGTCTCTATTTACCAGGTAAATTTATTTCTAAACCCTCAATCCTTTCTCTATTTGCCAGGTAAATCTTTAGTGCTGAAGCTGACTGGTGTGTGTAGGAGGCATTTTTGTGTTTTACTCAATGCTTGGAGATCAGTGGAAATGAAAAGTTGTATAATTACCCTCTGGCCTTTTATCTTTCTCTGGTATCATCTCTAGAGAATCAACGATGGGGTAGAGAAGCCTCTGCACAGCAGATAATCACAGCCATTAGAGGAAACAATACCAACTTAAAGTCAACTGTGTTTTGCTCAGTAAAACATTGATATTGGAGTCTGTGTTGATCTATTCCTGAAACCAGGCAGCCAAGGAACAGCCACTGCTCAAGGCAGCACCCACAAATTGAGCTAATTGTTGAATATTCTAGTAAAATCTTAAAATACTCAGAGGATTGGTATTATGAGATGGGGAGGGACACAGAGGATATGAAGATTTGCTCCAAGTGAAAAATACAAGTCAGCCTTAATTACAAATTTGCAATCAATGCTGCTGTGTTTTGAAGGTCTTGGTAAATAATTAATGAGCGAGTGAAGCACAAGGATGGAAATTTCCTCTAAAATCTGATTTTAAAGGAGTATCGGTGCTTTTTAAAGGAGGAGAAGGAAAAGAGCAGATTTAAGAGGTGAAGCAGTGGTTTTATTCAGGAGCTCAGTGCAGTGGTTGAGCAGCTCCCTTTGTCATCATCCCTGATCCGTGCAGCAGCTGAGTGGCCGCGATCGGCGATTGCGTGGGGAATATTCACTTGTCAATAGCAACTCAACTGAATGTCACATCCACTTAATGGCATTTAAAGGGGAAGAAAATCACTGTCTCAGACCCCTGAGAAAGGGCAGAGCATCAATTTATCTCTGTTTGGCTGAAGCCAGTTGAAAGCACAACGCAAGTTTGCCACTTAAGGATTTTTTTTGCTCCAGTTCTGAGTTGAGCTGGTTTTAAAGCTCATGTCAGGAAGACAAACTTCCATGGGGGGCAGTGGCTCAGGTAGCTCATGGACCTCCTGGATCTCAGTGAGCATCTGCCCTTGGTCTTTCATCTCCTGCTCAAACTGGATGAGGTGTTCAAGCCTTGTGGTGCTCGGTGCCCAGCCTGAACCCTGAACAGAGAGCACAGCACCTGCCAGGGGCTTTTTGACATCTGCAGGCAGCCTTCTTCAGAAAATAATCATATGTGAGCTCAGGTATGCCAGGATTCCTCCACCTTTTTTGAAACATCATTAGATATGAGTCACTGATTAAAAAAACACAATTATTGACAGACATATGATTGACAGGTTTGGGGTGCTTTTTTTGCTCTAATTAACAAAGTAATTAAGGACCATCAAACCTCGACTCACAACATCAGAGCTGCCTTGGAGCAGTCCTAAATGCAGTTCCCTGTGTCTGCAGGGGTGGGATGCCAGGCTCTGCTGAGGCTGAGTCGTGCAGAGCCCACAGGGGCTGTGACACTGGTCCCAGTCCTGATGCAGTGCAGTTGTTTTTGCAGTCCCCCACATCAGCACCAGAATTTCCAGATCTAGTTCAGATCTCACAGCAATGCCCTCTCAGCTTAGAGAGTCTTCATAGCTGTTCTTAAGTTTTTATCTCAATATTTTGGGCCCTGTTGGTGCAGTCCTCATCACTCAGATGGACTAAAACCAAAACCACACCACCCTAGGTAGGTTTGTCTTGTTCCTAACAAATATGTTGCTATGGGAACTTGATGTTGCTCTGATTGTTGCACCAGATGCACCAGCTCTCTGTCTCTAGGCTGGCTTCATTTTTCTGTAAATTAATTGCATTTAAACTAAACATATTAAGTTATTTCATGTTAATTAATTTGAATGTTAAGCAGGGTGTTTGCAGTTTTCCCCCTCCCTGCTCACCCCAAAACATTAATTAACTGCTCCAGACCCTGCAGTCCCTCACCCATCAGTGTGATCTTCCCCAGCTCTCTGCAGTTACAACACTCACTGCCTGCATGGGAAGTAATCAGTGTCCAAAATAATTGCTTTTCACAAGTCTGCAGTCAGCTTCCTTGTCACATATTTAACTGTAATGAAACTGTTTCGGTTGCCAGGAAAAAATATTCAGCTGAAATGTACAGTAATTGCAGGTGGAAAGCAGAGCCGATAATGGAGCTGGTTTTATTTAGCACCTTGTGTTTCCATTTGTTGGAGGCATTTCCTCCTCTCCTCATTCCTGCTGAGGGATCCTCCCGGTGTCTCTGCTTTGCATTCAGGCAGAGGAAGGGGCAGGAGGGCTCAGGTGTGGTGCAGGGGGTATAAAAAGCATCTTTGGCCCAGAGGCAGACAAAGGATACAGGAAAAATCTGATTGCTCTGTGCTTTGCTTGTGCATTCAGCCAGCAGTGGGGCTTTGGGAAAATACTTAAATTGGAGTTGGTTACCTGAAAATCTATAAATAAATTATCCAAGAGTTGTTTCTGAATCTAAACTTCCTGGGAGCTCAGCAGCAAACAAAACCATTGCTTAGGTTTGCACCACACCCCAGTAGATTTTCTCCTGGAATTCAGAATTCTTGGAGCAGAATCCTTGCTGTGGGAAAGGACAAAATGGTGAATGTGTGCAGCAGACTTAAACATTTCCTACACAGCTCTGTGATCTGTGGTCAGAAGCTGTAGAGAAACTGGCTAATGAATTAGTAAGCCCACAGGGAAATCTTATTTACAAGGAAGGCAACAGAAACATTAATGTATCTTTATTAGCCTTATTTAGGCCATCTGCTGTGTACATGGTGGGAGCTGCACAGTCCCTGCAGTCAAACAGCAGCAGGGATGTGCTGAGTTCCAAACTCTTCTCATTTAAATGCTTCCTTAGACCTCTCCAGCTCCTGGAACATTTTGCTGCAGTGAAAAGTCAGCTGATCACCAACAAGGCAGGGAGTGTGGAATTTTCTGTGTCTCTGTTCAGATTCATTTTCTTTCTTATTGCTTATCTTTGACTTGGATTTTGATAGGTTTTTGGGGTCAAGTTGCCATTGAAATTACTATAACCCAAAATTTAATAGAAAATTCTGTGCTTTGCAAGCCATTCATTGGGAAGATAGTTTTGGATCTACTATAGTTACTTGCTTTTTAATTCATACACAGATTTTTCTGCATATGTTTAGATAATTTGAGTGTAGCCCAAGGAAAAGGAATTAAAAAGTTGATTACCATAATTTTGAATTTTATTTCCTATTGGCTTTTTCCTATTCCAAGTGTGTTTCACTTTGCAAATTGTTTTGCTTGGATCTTGCCAGCTCAATCCTTGCAATTTCTCACTGAATTCAGTGAACTCATGATACCAGCTGCTCTCAGTGGCCAGAGTTTTGTTGCCAAGGTTCTCTTCACACCTTTGAAGCATTATTTATTTACTTTTTTTAAAGGAATGAAAGTCCATGTGCCATGGTAATTCCTTGCTCTCCTGTTGAGCCTGAATTTTTAACTGAAATGTAAGCCTAAGCAAGCAGCCTGTTAATTCCCAACTAACCTTCTCACTGGCTGATTGCAGCTGGGAAACAGCAGCTTTCCCACTTTGTTGAAATAAATAAGTTGGGAGGAATGTGTGGAGGAATCTTAGAGGCTTTATTAATGCCAAACACAGAGAGGCTCCTGCTTAGATTGTACTTCTTTGATTACTCAACTGAGTTATTAGATACATGAAGAACAGCCATTTAAATGTAAATCCATTCTCCTTCTGTAATAGATAAATGGGCTTTGCCTTGAATTTGTAAGCAGAATATATCACTTTGATATAGCAACTGGAGCTGAATAAAGCCAGTCAGTAGACCAAGAGAAGGATGCAGATTCCTTTAAAATGAATGGAACAGAGGAGACCATCAGTTAGTTAATTAACTTCAATTTCTATATTAATGAACTTTCTCTGGTGCTTGTTTAAGCATCCAGATGCTTGCAAAATGTTTTCTTCCCCAACAACAGGCGTTAGTTGGCATGTGATAATTACAAATGGGGGTACCTGTCTTTTATATCCCAGATATAATTTTTTCATGTGCTCGGTGGCAGTCACAGTGTGGGTGGTCCAGAGCTGTGCTGGCTCTCAGCCCCAGGACACCACAAATTCAAAACCTGAAAGAGGGGGAAAAAATGGATTTTTGCATGTTTTGTGTGCTCCTCATAAGCCCTGCAGAAGGCAGGAGGTTGAAGCTGGATGTTCACCAAAGGTGGAAAGCAGAGCCGATAATGGAGCTGGTTTTATTTAGCACCTTGTGTTTTCATTTGTTGGAGGCAGCCCTCCTCTCCTCATTCCTGCTGAGGGGGGAGGGCTGGGATCCTCTCAGTGTCTCTGCTTTGCATTCAGGCAGTGGAAGGGGCAGGAGAGCTCAGGTGTGGTGCAGGGGGCATGAAGAGGATCTTTGGCCCAGAGGCAGACAAGTGAAAAACTCCTCTTCCCAGGCTCCTCCTGACACTTGGGCTGAACCACATCCCTGCTCCAGATTCTCTCTGGATGATCTGCTGGTTGTTACCAAGAACAGAGGAGCTGAGAGAGCCAGCCCCAAGCTGTCCAAGGTGTGAGAAGGTAACCCTTCCTGCAGGGTGTGACCCTTCAGCCTCAGATGTTCTTCAGGAACTGGCTCTACTCACCAATGCCTCGGCAGCTCCCTCTGCTATTTGTTACAGAAAACTCTGGAAGGAACTTTAATTTCCAAAGCAATTTTTCAAGCAGCACTTGGCTCCTAGAGAGGGGCTGGAGCAGCCTGTGGGTGGTGGCTCTGGGCCAGAGGAGCTCCATGGATGGGAGTCCTTGGTCAGATCCCTCACCCCAGGCAGGATTTCGGGGGTAGCCTGGCTGCAGGAGCAGAGCTCAGCAGATTTGCAGTGCCTTGGAAAATCTGCCCCAGGAGCAACGCTGGAATAAGCACATCCAAAGTTAAATAAGTGGCATGGTTGGATATTGTAAATGCAGGTCCACCAATGAGGGGAGGGAAGAGTGCTCTGACTCCCTCTTGTCAGAAGGCTAATTTATTACTTTATTATATTATATTAAAGAATACTATACTAAAGAATACAGAAAGGATACTTACTGAAGGCTAAAAAGATAATAATGAAAACTCCTGACTCTTTCTAGAGTCCTGACACAGCTTGGCCCTGATTGGCCAAAGAGTGAAAACAACTCATAGCAGAGTCCAATGAAACAATCACCTGTGGGTGAACAATCTCCAAACACATTCCACATGAGCACAACACAGGAGAAGCAAATGAGATAAGAATTGTTTTCCTTTTCTCTGAGGCCTCTAGCTGCCTTTCAGTTTCCCAGGAGAAAAACCCAGGGCAAAGGAATTTTTCAGAGAATGTGGATGCCACAGTTGGATTTCTGTCTGAACACAGGAAAAAGAGGAATTGTCCCAAGGGCATGGGCCTGGGCTGAGAGGAGGGAGAGCTGCCTGCAGAGACAGGCTCCCACCCAAACCAGAGGCAGATGTTTTCCTCTTGCTGACTTTCCATCCCTCAGAACCCCCTGTGTGCTGGTAAGCAAATTGCTGCTTCTCTCACACATCCAAATTCCAGTTTGCAGTCCTGTTCCTGCACCCTTAGCTTTTGCTCCCTTAAAATAAAAATACTCTGAAGGAAGAAACATCTCTGTTTTAGCAAAACCAGGCTGTGTTCTTAAAAGCCACTACAAAAGTTCAGTCAAGAACCAGGAAAACAAATGGCAGAGTTTCACCTTGGTCACCTGTAGGAAGTTTTCTGATTTTTTATCCTGGACTCCTGGTGTTGTAGCTGCAAGTGTAGCCATCCTTGTTATCCACCTACTATTGGGTGCTGTTAATGGGATGCTTAATTCTTCCTAACATCACAGCAATCTGTGAAATGGAACAGATTTAAATTCTAATAGTTAATAGCTGAATAAATACATCTGGCAGCCATAGACCATCTCAAGTATTGCTCACTGTAACTGTAATTAAAATGTAATTAAAGCCAGTTAAAGCCATCAGACATCTGGGTGGTGAGAGGTTAGGTCCATCCTGCTGCTTTCACTACCTCAGTGAGAGCTGGGGGATAATGGAACAGTCCTCTCATCATGGGAGTGTATTTTCAATAATCATGGGGACCAGGTTTGCAGTGATGGCTGCACTAAAAACACACTGGAAAAGAAATAAAGATATTAGAGATTAATCTATTGCTGTTAGTTCAGCTGGAGGGAATAGCTTCTGACTGTGCTCTGTGTGAGGAGTCCCACATGGACATGAATTAAAAGTTTCAGAATCATAGAATGGTTTGGGCTGGAAGGGAACATAAATTCCATCTTTTCCCAGCCCCTGCCATGGGCAGGAACACCTTCCACCAGATCAGGTTTTTCCAAGCCCCATCCAGCCTGGCCTTGCAATGGACCTTTTTGCCATAATACTTTAAAATACTTGTTGCAGTTGTTTTTGCAAGCTGGGAGCTAAAGGAGCAGAAAAAAATGAAAAAGGAGGGTGCTGGTTATATATCCCAGAAATATCCTTGCAAAACCTTACAGTTGTTTTTGGAAACTGCCTGGTGCTACTTTTATTACTTATAAATGCCATGGAAGAAATTAAATTGCTTTTCATACTGTATCCCTCCAACCTGGGGGAGTTTCTGTGGAAGTCTCTGGAGGAGAGAGCTTTACTTTAATCCCCTTAAAATTGGTGTGAGTGCTCCAGCTTGTTTTGCTGTTCAAGCCCTCTTTGTCCTTGTGTCTTCTCTTTTCTGAGGATGGGGAGGATGGGTGACTGGTTTGGGGGTAGTTTGTTTATTGCATTATGTTGGTTGTGTTGGTTGTGAACTGACTCTGGTTGGGGTTCGCTGCTTTTAAACTCATTTTTGAGTAGTGGTACTGAAGACTGCTCTGTGAATTACCTGCTCTTGAACATCTGTCCCTACAATTCTGATGAATTATTTGCTAGAAGGGATAATTAAAAATTACAAGTCTGGAGATATGGCAGAGACAGTGGGGTGTAGGGAGCGATTTTCTTTGAGGTTGTGTTGTGAGCAAAATCCTCGATGCTTTGAGCAAAACTGTGTGGCAGAAAGAAAATGGGACAGTTTGACTTGATGAGGATTTATGTCTGTTGGGTTTCTCTGACTTTAAATACTGTCTACCACAGAACCTGAGTTATTAAACCTCGATGACTGATGTATCTACATAGACCAAGGAGTGACCCTGAATTTTTGCTAAGCTTTTAAAACACAAAGTTCATTTATTTAGATTTTTTTTTCTCTGTCTCTAAAACTAGAATGGAGAAAAGGAATTGAGAGCTCACCTGAGAAAGAGAAGAGCAGGAGCTCTCAGAGGTAATAGAGTTGTTGTGAATAGAACATTTCTACAAATAAGACTTAATTTTTAAGCTACATGTTTTTTAAATCTGCTGGAATTAGAGACTGGGCTTTGCACATCCATCTGCCCTTGTCACAGATATTTATATGACCACTCCCCACCTTGAGTTTTGGCAAGCATTACTCAATATTTCATCTTAAATCGATGATGTGTACACTAAATACTCTCTCAATATGAGCTGTAGCTATGAGATCCTTTAGGTACCCCAGGCACAGCTGAGTGAGCTGAGCTTTACCTGCTTCAGGGCTGGGTGTTCCAATGCTGAGAGCCCAGGGGAGAGGAGACTTTAAATACTGCTGGGCTTGCTGCTTCAGCTGTTGAAAACTCAAATTTTCCCAAGGCTTTGAATTTTAAAGACAGAAGAGAGAACAGACCCTCTACAGCCATGTTTTAGTCTTGAGACAGTATAAAAACTGACTTTATCTGAGATGCTCTGTGCCAGGTTTGCAGCCTCTCAGGACATGAAGCCTTGAAGCAGTACCTTAATATTATAATAAATAATTATAATATTTTAATATTAGTTATTTCCTCCCTGATATTTCAGGATACAGATTCACACACAACAACACAACTCCACACACACACACCACTTTTCTATTTAGCACTTTTGCAGCGATCAAGTAAACACAAAGTAATGAAAGACAGGAGTTAATTCCTCCCTTGTTCCCAATGAATTTTGCCTAGGAAGCAGCCATGTGCACTGGCACCACTCTGTGCTGAAGAGCAGGACACTGCTGCCCCACTGACTCCAGTTTAGCAGCCCCAAGACACCCTCTGAGGCTAAAAATAGCCTCTAAATAGGAGCAGTCCTACAGACTATGTGGTGATCAGCCTGCCAGGCAAAAGCTATTTATTGTCAGAAAGTGTGGCATGCCAGGCTGCTTCCAGATCTGCCACCTCTCCAAACTGCTTCCAGACACAGCCAAGTGTGAGCTTGCTCAAACTGATACTAACATTTAATTTTTAATGGACTAATTAAAGTGACCACCACGAATCTCAGAGGTCAAGTGTAGTTTTGGTTTGTGTCAGTTAATTCCTGATTTTTCAGTAGGACTCTGATAAAATGCTGAGAAAATCATGTCTTTGTGTCAGGATTGTTCAATTCCCTTTGGTGTCTTTTGCATTTAAACTTCTGCTCAAAACTATAAATACCATCTTGCTTCCCAGAATTTTCCAAGGGATAGAAAGCTTATTTAAGTTTTAAAACAGCTGGAGTAATAGGCAAACATGTCATTAAGATCCTAATCAAATACACACAATTATTTTATTGTGCAAGCTTGGAGTTTTAATAGAACTAAAAATACAATTGAATTCAAGTCCAAGGTAACATAATCCCTCTCTGTGGTTCTGCTGATTGGAATTTTAAATTCCATGCAAGAATAAATGGAAATAAGTCTCTTTTTTAAAGCACCATGGTGCCAAAATGTGACATCTGTAATGACATGCTCATCAGATTTGGTTGTATAATTTGTACCTTTAATTTATTGGGCAATGAGACTCCTAATATGTACTTCATGTGTCTCCCAAGGTTTTATTTGGCCACCAGCCTGAAAAATATCAATATTGTAAGGATTAAGCAACCAAACAAAAAATCAAACAGTCCAACAGAGAGACTGAATCAATACAAAAGAAATGTTTGGGTTGCGTGAAGTCATTGGACAAGGCAGAGGGATAAAGCTGGGCAGAAATCAATGTGCTAAAGGACAGACAGTCAGAAACACCTTCTCCAGCTCAGCCAGGTGCTGCAAGGCTTGAAAAAACAAAGGGAAGGTGTGAGGTGGGTGTCGGGGTGGGGTGGTTGTCCATCCCACCACAGCAAACCTCCATTTCCTGCTGTTTCACCCCAGAACTGATGGTCTCAGCCAAGTGTGCCTCGGTGTGACACTGGTGCCACACCAGGGAGTGATGTGTTGCTCTGTTCTTTTAAGTTCTTCTAAGCCTTCAGATGTTTATATTCTTGTAATGAACTTTTTCACGCACTTTTATGTAAATAATTATTGTTTTACATTCTTCTCTGGAGGAGGAGAAATTTGATGGTCTCTTGTCTTGTCCAGTGTCATTGGAGAGGTGGCACTGCCATCCTCCAATCCACTGTCACTTTTGAAAGTCTATAAATGTTGGAGTCAGAAAATAAACTTCCCTTCTTTTTACCTTGGAGGTTCCAGCCTGCGTGTCGTTTTATTTCATGTTCTAGAGTGACAGTGATGGTTGTAATTGTGTAGGTACAGAAAAATTCTAAAGTGTCTTGAGAAGGAGGAGGGTTGAAAGGTCATGGAAAACACAAACTACATAATTTATTCACAGGATGGGTCAGAAATGGGTTTTGAGCACAAATCTGTAATTAACATCTCTATCATTGACTCATGAGCCCATCGTCTGTACAATTAACTCCTTTCTGCTCATGTTGGACAAGCATTCCTTTGATCCAGACAGAGTGTAATTTCAGATCTATAGTTTTTAACTGAAAATCCATGTGGCTGAAGAAGATTAAAGTCTCCTCAAGGAGGACACTGCCAGCGCTCACAGTATTTCTGTCTGATTTAAGGGTTTTGAGGATCTTATACCCTGAAGGTGACATGTTCCCTGTCAGACGTGAGGCAAATAAAAAGTTGAAGCTTTTTAAAAATTTGTCAGTGGATCTGTTGTGGATTTTTGTAATTAGGCAATAATCTCTGTGACCGTGGAGCTTTTGGAGATCTTCTTCTGTCACTGAAATCCCTGAGGCTGCTGCAAAGGTGTGGATTTGATTTTTCTATGGACTCATAGAGTTGATCTCATCAGGGAAAGCCCTGGAACTTGTAAATCAGGCAAAGAAAAATGCATAATTATTTCCTATGATACATTCTCATGCGTTCCACAGAGAGACTGTTGGAGATGCAGCTCTGGCTGCTTCATTTTTACATTAACTCCTTTGCCTTTCAAAGACCTGTCTTTCCATGAAAATTTATGGTGGGTGCAAAATTCCTCATCTCCCAAACAAACCAAGTAGCTGGAAAGGAGCAGCCAATTAAGATGCACAATGCTTTGCCCTAAGTGACAGCCCATAAATCAGAGCCCATGGAATATTACATTTTAATGCACTGTGGAAGCCTCGTGCTCGGTGCATCCACAGCCCCCAGATTGCTTAGGGATGAAGTCACTCCTTGGGGGAAGTGAGGGAGGTCACACTGATGCTATAAAAAGGTGTCAGGCCTTTGGTATGTTGTTTGTAAAAGTAAAAGAAACAAGATTCTGGGCGTCTGCTTGCTCTCACTGTTATAGGAGGTGTTTAGGAACCTAAAGTAGGTTCCTTTCTTACTGCTATTTAATAAATGTGATTTATTAGGAGGCTGAAGAATGCTGTTAGCAGAAAGGCTTGTGAGAAAAATTAACAGAAAGCATGACTTGAAGGGGTGAAGCTCAGAGCAAACTCACTAAATTTGGCAAGGAACATGTTAGCAAAACAATGCACTTGGGCAAGAAGAAATCCCAACCAAGAAACAGGGTCAAGAAAAACACCATTCTGAGTGGAAATGGGTGTTACAGATACACACAGAGCCAGACCTAGAGTTTTCACAAAAATAACACAAGAATGTGCAGAGTAGCAGCACAAAATTTCCCTAAACTTTATTTTATTATTATTTGCTTTGATTTTTACTGTACTACACTGCCACAAGATCAGAATGCAGGGGAAGGGGCTGTCTGGAGCAGTCCACACTGATTCCTCTGGATTTTGAGGTGATTCATGAAGAATGTCACTGCTCCTCTTTTGGGGGTGATCCCCAGCTGAACCCATCCTGGATGTGGGGGATTCTCCTCCCAGGAGCTGCTGGGCAGTTCTAGTGGGGGGAACCTGCCTTGCATCCCTGAACTTCTGTGAGGCTGGTTCCTTCTTTGAGAAGATGCTCTCCTCTGTCAGTTCCTGTTCTTCCCCGTTCCCTCTGAGCTCCTTTATTTCCTTGCCTGAATGTGGTGTCTTTGTTTCTTTTATTTCCAAGGGGTCAAGTGCTTACAAGGCAAGGAATCAAAAAGATGGAGGAAAAAAAACCCACCCACCCCCCAGAGCCCAACAATGCAGAAAGAAAGAAGGGACACTGCTGGGAGTGCCAGCACTTCTTTCCTGGCAGTAAATGAATTCTGTGTCAGGGGCAGGGAGATGGAGGAGACTGTTCCTGGTGTCTCACTCCAAAGGGCAGCACATCCTTTGTGGAAAGGGGACCCAGCAGGCTCTGACCTCTGGAGTGGCTTCAATCCACCATGGGCTCAGCCACAAATATCTCCACTGATGCCTCAGGTTTTAGCTTTTATATTTTTCAGATTCTGTTCTGCTTTAATGTGTAAGATTAGGTTTCATATAAGGGGATGGTGAGCTCTCTTCACAGAGCAGGGAGACAAAACAATTCCTGCTCTAGCTGTGGACCAAGGACAAATGATTCAAATCTCAGGCCCAAGAGCACAAACAATGCGGGCTGAAAAGAGAAAAACAAGAAGGATGGGACTTCATAAGCTAAAGCTGTGATTGGACAATTAACCCAAATATGCTAATGGACCAAAACTTATGTGAGACCCTGTGACTGGTCGTGCATTTTCGTAGCCATTTTAAGTTGTGCTGCCCAAGGTGGATCCATTGAGGGCTCTTAATAAATCCCTACTTTATTCTTTAGCTTTATCTAGCCTCTGTTCTAGGTCAGCCTTCACAAGCCACAGGCACTGAGTGCAGCTCAAATAATTTAAAGGAGAAACATGCACCCTTAAGCTCTTCTCCTTGGTGTGGGGACAGCTGATGTGCCTAACCACAGGCTGATACAGTCCTAGGGACTCTAGAGTGATGGAGGAGATTGGGGAACTGATCCTCAGGTACCAGAGACTGGGTTTGTGGGCCAGGAGAGCAGTGGTGTGGGCACTGTGCATGCACTAATTTAATACTCACAGAATCACAAGGTTGGAAGAGACCTTCAAGGTCATCCAACCCAGCCCCACCACCTCAACTGAACCCTGGCCCCCAGTGCCACATCCAGGCTTTGTTAAACACACCCAGGGATGGTGACTCCACCTCCTCCCTGGGCAGCCATTCCAGAACTTTATCACCCTTTCCCTAAAAAACTTTTTCCTACTATCCAACCTGCATTTCCCTTTGGATGTACCACTCACCCCTAAATGCTACACACAGGGTGAGACACTTGATAGTGAATCAGGTTTGTAGGCTGCTCTCAACACCTGTGCTGTCCTGAGACCCAAATTTTGCTGGAGCCAGCCCAATAAAGCCCTGCCCAGCTGAATTTCCAGGAGGAACCTTGCCCTTCTGTTTGAAGAATGGCAGCACAGTCTGCCCTCCTGGTGAGTTTTTGGTAAACTCTGATCTGAAAAGGTCCTCTCCACTTTTTTCCAGATGCAAAATTGTGTCCTGTCTTCCAGCTTCCCCCAGGATTGCTGCTCAGCTCCACCTGTGCTAATTTATTAGGTTTTTTTGAAATTCAATGAGCAAAGCATGAAGTTATAAGAAAGCACCTCTCCCCCCTTAAAGATCCTTTCATGAATAATTCCTGTGTGCCCGCTCCTTGCTCATTGTTACACTCAGCAGCCTTGGCAGACAAAGAGGTCAGTCCTTGGCCTATGCAAATGTTAATTCAGTTCTGAATTTCTTTTTTTTTTTTTTTTTTCCCTTCCAGGTTGGCAGCCCTTTGTTTAAAATGAAAATACCTCCAATTCTCTTTAATTTCTTAGGCACAAAAATACATTAATGATAAGGCAATTTTAGGCCACTTGAGCTTGTTTGACCTCAAAAGGTGTAGGAGTCACTATGGGTTGTATTGCCAGAAAGTATAATATAATATCCTGCACCTTGCACCCTGCTATGTATCCTGGAAAATCAAAACCCATCAATCAAGAAATAATCTCTGGATTTGCACCAGTTTAACCAGAGGAGAATATTTCACCTATTTTGTTTTCCCATCTCAATGCCACATGGAAATCCCATAATTAATTAAACCATATGGGAATTTATGGAAACAACTGAGGGAAAATATCAGCAATTGGTGATACTCAGTATAAAAGGAATCTGGATTAAGCCCATTGTAGTGCTTTTTATGAATTCATAACTTCTCCTTTCTTTTTTCATTTGAGGCAACTTCAGAAGATAAAGTTGGAAGAACAATGAAGATATATTCTCAGATTTCCAGCCAAAAGGGTGTCCTTCTCCCTTTTCATCTCATGTTTATTATTTTACCCCCTCAAATAAAAAAATCAGATTCTTCTATTAGAGTAAAAGCAACGTGTAGGAGGAACCAGAGGAAAACAGGCTGGAGGCTTCCTCAAGAAAGGCAAAATCTTATTGTTTGCTCCTTATCAACAGAAAGCAACAGCCACATTAAATGGAGCTGGATAACAGATTAATTAATTCCTCTGTCTGAAACTTTGTGCCATCTCTATGTGTGATTAGGGAAGGGCTGGGATGAAAAGCTTTGTCTCTGGAGCTGCTGCTCTGTTTTATTTCTGGAGGTTATTTTGACAACATTCTCCTCCAGCCCACGCTTGGGTCTGTGCAAAGCTCTTCCCAACCTTGCTGTCCATCAGTGGGAGTCAGACGTGGGGGCTGGCACATCTGGGCTTTGTGTGGAGCCAAAAAGGGCCATCAGGCAGATGTGAAACCCAAAAGTGTGCAGCCAGGATGGTGCTTTCCCTCGCTTTCCCCTTCTGAGTGAAGCAGGATTATCTTGGCCTGGGATCTGAGCAGGGAGGGAGTGGATTCTCTTGTAGTTTTCCTTTGCTGAAAACCAGCCAAAATGAAAGTTTGCCAGGAGTCAGGGAGATTTCAGTGCAGGAGTTTTGTGTTTGCAGGGAGTCCCAAGGCAGGCAGGAATGATGAATCTGACTCCCTGTTCTTGAAGGCTAATTTATTACTTTATTATACTATATTATATTAAAGAATACATACTAACTATACTAAAGAGTACAGAAAGGATACTTACTCAATGCTAAAAAGATAATAGTGAAAACTCGTGACTCTTTCCAGAGTCCCAACACAGCTTGGCCCTGATTGGCCAAAGAGTGAAAACAACTCACAGCAGAATGCAATGAAACAATCACCTGTGGGTGAACAATCTGCAAACACATTCCACATGAGCACAACACAGGAGAAGCAAATGAGATCAGAATTGTTTTCCTTTTCTCTGAGGCTTCTCAGCTTCCCAGGAGAAAAACCCAGGGCAAAGGCATTTTTCAGAAAATGCGAATGCCACACAGGAGCAGAGCACAGTTGTCCTGTTTGGTGTCACAGAGCCATGGATGGCCAAACCCACAGGCAGTGAGGGGAGCTGCAGTGTGGATTATCCTGCAGGTGATATAAAAGGTGGATCATTCTTTCTTGAAAAGCCTCATTTGAATTTAGATAATTTAGACTATGGGAATAACTGGCATAAGGAGCACCTGTACTGCTGTTCTGTGTTCTTTGGTTTCCCTCGTGCTGGGGACCTTAGAGAAGAGGACAGGGAATTCTCCCCTGGAGCTCATGTGCTAAGCAAAGAGTGTTTGTTTTTATTGTAATTATTATTATTGTTACAAATGCCCCTGTTCCCACCTGCCTGCACCTTTCTCCCAAAGCCAAAGCCCTGCTGGGGTTTCCTGGAACATTCCCAGCCAGGCTGCTGTGCCCCAGTTATGCTGCCCATTTCATGCCAAGCACACACAGACTTTACAAAATGGGGATCAGTAATCTTTGTTTTCCCTAGATTTCCTCAAACCATTTCAAGACCCATTCGAGGTCAGAGAGACCTGTGAACTCTTCAAATTAAATTCTGAATAGCTTCACATTTGCCCTTTGTATTCATTTGCACTAATCAGTCTCTTCCCTGTTATCACTGGGTGAGTCACTTCCCCACTCCACTTCTGGAGTTTGCATAGTGTGGTCGATTCTGACCCAGTTTGGGTAATTTGTCCTCGTAATGATTCATTTATCACTATCCAGAACCCACTTCAGCAAAACACTTAAATGTGCTTTCAAATGCTGTACTTACAAAGAATTAAAATAAGCACTTGCTTGAATGGTCTGGAGGTGGAGAAATTGTGTGTAATCACACTTCTCCTTCACTGATAGTGCTGACAAATGTTCCACCTTACAGCATTTTGCAAAAAAGTAACAATTGGAGATAAATAATTTTGATAAGCAGAATCAAATAACAGCAGCGTGTCATTCCTGATTAGATTTGACATTGTGCTAACATCCATCTTCCCCAAACAGCTGCATTGATGCAAGGCTTTCCTGCTGGAATCTGCCTCTAAATTATAAAACTGTCCAAAACGTACAAAAAGATTTATTTCAATTCCAAGATCATTGATTTGCTAGAGAACGACAGAGGAAACTGCAGTATTTGCTGGATACCTTTGCAGCACATTTATGTAATTGATTCTTTTGCAAGCAGATGCAGAAGAAATATGAAATAGAGTTGCTTCAATTTGAATGCTGTTCCACATGGCCAGTAGTTCTGCAGCTGGTAGAGTTGGTTCTAAGTTATATATATATTTATAAATTTATGTAATTGATTCTTTTGCAAGCAGATGCAGAAGAAATATGAAATAGAGTTGCTTCAATTTGAATGCTGTTCCACATGGCCAGTAGTTCTGCAGCTGGTAGAGTTGGTTTTACGTTATATATATATTTATAAACACACACACACACATATATATATATATAAATAAAATCTTTACCAGCTGAATTTATAAACACACAAACACACATATATATATATATATGAATAAAATCTTTACCCGCTGAGTTGTGGCAGTGAAAACTACCACTGGTAGTTTTGGATACAAAATTTTGGATGCACCCAAAGTTCTTACTGAAACTCACCTCTACATTTTTATTTAAACCGCATTGAAAGTTAAGTCTTGATTAAGAAGTTTTAATGTGAGAACATGTTGACTCTGAGTAGCACTAAATACTTTGCTTAATTTGCATTTGTTAGAAAATTTTGCCATAAAAACTGCAGCAGAGCGTGAGCTGTGGTTCTGTGAATGGTTTCAGGACAGGACTTTTACACCTTATTAGCACTGCAGTAAGGGAAAAATACTTTAAAAGGCATTAAGGGGGGAAAAATGTCATTAAGAACATATTTGTCAGCTTCCAGAGATGCTAATGAATAGGAACATAATGGCATTAACAGCTGGAGATCATCTCCTTTTCCAGGGAAAACTTTAACCTCACACACTTCTTTCATCTTGGTATGGAAATATGTGCTAATGAAAGCTCTTCCCAGGACAGGAGCTATTGAGGGGCTTAAGATGTGGCAAAAAAAAGAGCTTTATGTTTGCAGCTCTCCTTTATACTTATTTATATTTAAATTATAATTATTTATTTTGAACATATAAATAAAAGTCATTACAAAGAGTAACAAGAGGAGGCTGTGAAAGAAGCCAAAAGATTGAGGTCTTACACTTCAGTGTTAATTTGTGGTGGTGGTGACAGTGCTGTTCTTGTCACACAAGGAGGAAAACCCATGAGAAGGTGTCTGATGTTCTCACTGCAAACATTTCTGAGGCTGAGGAGCAATCCTGAGGGGAGGGAGGTTGTTTTTGCTTTTCATTAGCCTAATCTCATCAGAGTTTAATAGCAAAAACATGATAAACCTCATGTTCTTTTCATTAAAGAAACCTGTATCTCCTCTAGTTCCATGTGTGCTATCTGCTGGCATTATTAAGGAGTTTATCATCCTGACTTCTCATGCAAATTGCAAAGGGATTGGAAGGATTTTCTCCTCAGCTGAGGAAAGAACTGGGTGGATCCAGTGGACTTGAGCATCATAATTGGCACCTAAATATGCTTTAGGCAGATGGTGCTGTAGATTGTGCCAGCAAATTACCTCTTGACCGTGGCTACGTCTCTGCTGTGTGTTATTGTGTAGATTTAAATCTATCCTTATTCATATCCTTATTCAGTGGGAGTGTTTTGAAGTGTAATTTTAAGCTGCTTACTTCGAAAGGTATTAATGCAGAGAAATGAACCAAAATCACAGCAAAATTTTGGAAGGTGTCTTTGTCTCAGGATAAAAGTAACACCTGTGTCTCACAAGCTGAATGAAAACTGCATCTGGGATGGGTTTTCCTTTTGTTTTTTGACTCAACAAGAGCTGAGTCCTAAAAATTAGCACAGACAACCTAAAATGAGCTGAACTTTTAAAGGAAGGGAACTTTCCAGTGCACTGAGAGACCCTGCAAATGCACTTGTCTTGCCTTTTTCTCACATCAGCTTCATAACCTCTGATGATAACTCAGTGATCAGCAGCAAAAGGGCCCTTTTAATGAGAAACATAAAGAGTATGATCAGCCTGACTAGACTGTGAAAATGTGATGTTTAAAATACTGCAGAGAGATACCCTGTGTGTTTGTGCTTTCTGGTGAGTACAGTGTCACCAGCTCCACACATCCCAGCTCTGGAACGGTTCAAACAGACTCTGTCTCCCACCTCCCTGAGAGTGTCTTAAAATTGTCTTTGAAATGTGGTAAAAGTACACACTTTGATTCCCACGATGGTGTTTTCAGGCTGAGCTCAGCTGCATTCAAGCTGCAGCCTTCCAAAACCAAATCAGAGCTGTTCAGGCTGTTGGTCCATAAGAAAATAAAGAGCTACTTAGGGGTGAAATAAAGTCACCACTGATTTCTGCTATAATCAGAATGGAAATACTGCAAATGGAGTTCAAAAGGGAACAGGAGGAGCCTGCTGGTCACCTGCTCTGGTCTGGCTGTTGTTTGAGCTGCTGTGCCACCACTAAATCAGGAGCAGTGGCAACAAAATGAGTCAGTGGAGCCCCACAAATATGAAGCACTTTGCCAGAGAAAATCAAACTGCTGAAATACGTGAATCACTGCTCGCCCTCTGAGTCTCTGTCTGTGTTGGTTTTTTTGTGTCTGTTTTATGAGCTGCTTTTTAGTTGCCTTCCTGGCCAAACCAATCCTCCAGCAGAGCACAAGAGCTGCTCCAGCTGAGCAGTTGTAGGCCTGCCACAGCAGCTCTCCACAGCCTAATTACAATCCAGCTGCAGGTCCAGCACCTCTGGGATATCCAGAGAAACCTCCCCCAAATGCAGTCATTTATAGTCTTTGCTTTTCAGGGTCTACCTTTGATTTCCCCTTTTATCAGACTGAACAAAACACATCTCAACTCCAGCTATCAGTAAGGGTCTGAGGTTTCCCTAGCTCAGGGTTCAGCAGGAGGAATTCGGAGTTAATGGCCCCGTAAGCGATGCTGTTGCTAAGAAACCCTGGCTTGGCTCACAATGTCCTTGTGCAGTTTGGCGAGTTCCTCCCTGATGGAAACGCTCCTGTTCCAACCCTCTTGGCTTGTCCAGAGCAGGGTGTGCTCTGCTCTCAGCTTGCCTGGCTCAGCCCTCAGCAAAATGACCTGGGAATCCAATTTCCCCTGTTTTTTACCCACTTTAGCCCTCGTTTTCTGAAGTCAAGACCTCCCTCCTGCCCTTGGCAGGTGCCTGCAGTCCATTACGTATTTGCAGGCTGGGACTGGCTGTGCTGCAGGGTATTCCTGCTCCTAAATGCCTCGTATCCAGGAGATATCATCACCTGGCTAGAGACACAGAGACAATTTAAAAGCATAACCCATCTGTTTTACACGGGTAGCACGCAGTTCTCTCGTTGCCATGGCAAACCTGGAAAGAAGAGCTGAGAGTGATGTTCAGGTGAGGGAACTGTGCCTCAGTGGGGAGGCAGGAAACAGGTTTCGGGTTGTTTTCTTTTTAATGAGGTGCAGAAATCCATAGGGATGAAACCAGATGCCTCTGTTGCAGGAATTTCCTTGAGCCACCACCCTCTCTTGGTCTGGCATTTGTATGGGGGAGCCAAGGAACCCTGCACTGAGTCCTTATAGGCTTGATGAGATTTGGGTTTGTTTTTTTTTCAGGGATGGTTTTTGTCCCAGTGTTTGCTCTACATCTGATACTGTGTGACATCTGACACACAGTGCAGTTCCTCTTCCTTACTTCTGATGTGTGCGTGGAAGGAAAATGCTGGAGAATGGAGATGAAGATGGGGTTTCTAAAGACCAGGGGTCCTCCTTATGCTCAGGTTTCCCTGTGCTTTTTCCTTCCCCAAGCTGGCAGAGAAGTCCCTCACGTGTCTGGAGCCCAGCATTTCACCCAAATGTTGCTGATGCAGCCCCATGTCAGGCTGGCCTCCTGAAATCATGGTGAGAAATTGAGAAAAAGCAATTTAGAGGAAAGACACATCATTCTGATGCATCAGCACTGATGAGGATGAAGTCCACCAGAGACCTTGAAGCTCCACTGGAGTGAGCAGAGGTGGCCCCTGTGCAGCTGGAGATATTCAGGGCTTGCTTCTTATTTACACAACACAATATTTTGCACTGGTATAGAAGTTGAGCAGATTTAGTGCTGATCCCACCCTGACATTATAAGAAATAGAGTAAATAAATCTCTTGCACTGTGTGGTCTCCAGTCACCCTCAATATGATACCAAAATTAGTTGATGGAACTGTTTTATCACTTTCCTCTCTTCTGTCTTTTGGCCATAATTAGCAGGGACACTTTCTGTCAATCAAGTGTCAAAATTAAATGCTTTCCCTTCATCCATCAAAATTCTGTGCCAAAGAGAATGGTTGTTGCCTTGGGCAGCTGCTGGGGAGCAGAGCAATGGGCTGGGTTAGTAACAGGAGAATTAACTTTAACTGCTAATGTTGAGGTTTACACAGGTTCAGAAGGCTGTGTAAGATGAAAGGCTCTCAGAAACGGTGTCATTCTCAATGCCTCCAGGGGAAGGAAGCTGGAGCTCCTCAGGATGGAGCAGTGAGGCTGGAGGATGTGTTCAGCCCCCGTGTTTGTCAGCTGGGAGGGCAGGATGAGTGTGGCAGCAGGTCAGTGTGCTCCCACATGACTCATTTTGGGGCTTGTCCCACCCCACCACGGCCTGGACAACCTGGGTTGGATGAGTGCCTTGACCTGTCCCTTCAGGAGTATTTAAGTATTTTATTTCCATCCTGAAAAGCAAGTTAGACACTGAAATGCCTCAGTGACGTCGGGAGCACAAGAACTGAGGGCAGGTTTCAAAACAGAACGAGTCCCTGAGTCGCTTCAGGGGGTTTTGAAAGTTTTAATCAAAACCTTTTCTATTTACCTAATAGTCCATTTCACAGGGAAGAGAAAGGCTTTAAAATATGTCCTGCTCTGCTGCTGCTGTGGTTGCACCTGCCAGGGCACTGCAGTGCTCTCATCTCTCCTTGTGCCTGCTGCAGCCCGAGCTCCTCACTGGGACTTGGCACAGGGACACAACTGCTGGAAAACCTCAGCCCTCCCAAGTGCTGCCTGCAAAATGCTGCTTCCCTGTGGAAGCCCAGGGCACTGGGAATATTTCTCTGTTTGCTCTGGGGTGCCCTGACCCCCAGGGCAGCACTGACTTTGACCCTCATTCATGGAGAAAGTTTCCTAGACTTCAAGACAGACTGGAATGCACAAAAGTGTGAAACAGATTACAGAGAGTGGTGTAGGTGGATCACTTGCTGAGAAATTTAGGGTTTGGGATTTTTAGTGTGTTGTGGATGGAAGCAAGATGGAGGGCACAGGGTGTTGTTCTGGGTTTCTTCTTCATGCTTCTTCTTCCTTCTTCTTGGGTTTGGGTGGCATTTTGTAATTGGGCAGAAAAGTCCTCATTGCAGCTCTTTGGGATCAGTTATTGGGTTAAAAGGGGAAATAATCTAGGTGTCAGTTCTTAACGGGATAGTTTAGTCTTAAAAGACCTTGTAACAAGAGATTGTTGGCCACTTTGTGCCTTCTAAAGAAAAACTGCCAAACTCATGGTTGTGAGACTGTTCTACTGATAAGAAAGAATAAACACCTGAGTCTGAACATGAAACTACTGTCTCCAGTGCCTTCAATCCAGACCCAGAGAAACCAATACTTCCCCAGTCCCGCACTGGTGACACTTACTCCTCTTGTCCTTTATTAATTGCATTGCTTTGCCAAACAATCCTGCAAAGCTACAGATGAAAGTGAGGAAAGGGGGTTAATTCAGTATATGTTATCCCTGTCTACAGGGATATTTGGGATTTTCTCTGCTTTCAAATTCCTGAAATGAATGCCACAAGCAAAGTTTACAAATGCAGAGTGAATAATTTAGATATGGAATTGCTCAGCCATGAAGTCAAGGTTCAAAGCTAAATCACAAAACCCAGGGGACCCAAAACAAAGAAGACATTGTTTTCTGCAGGTAGGGAAATTTAGAAACAAATTATTTGCCCCTGGTCATCAGGAAGAAAAATCTACTTAGCATCACATGAGGCTCTCCTACACAAAAAAGTGAGGAGGTGCTGCCTCCCCACTGCCCATCCCATTGGATACAACAGAGCTAAAAGCACTTCCACAGGAACATCTAGAAAACCTAGTAGATGAGAAATAATGATTCCAACTGAGGAAAACATTTGAATACTCTGTAATTACTATTGAATTTTCTGCTTTTTTTCTGAAAATGTCATAATTTTGAAAAATAATCATGCTCAGGTAGAATGAAAACAACATGACTGAAAAGAATGGGAAGTGCCCGCTCAGTCCTGTTCAAATGCTGTTCCTAACACTGGAGGGGGATGTGCTTAAGCATCCTCAGGACTTGCACATTTTCTAAAGGAAACCTTCCCATTGACAGGCCCTTAAAAACTTGTGTGTTTTTCAGTGAAAAAAAAACCAAACAAAAAAACCCAACCAAACAAAAAACAAACAAGAAAAAAAAAAGAAAACAAACAAAAAAAAACCAATGCAGAAGAGTTTGACACATTTCCTGGTGGGCACCTCCCCAAGTGCCACATCCACATTGAATATTTCCAGGGATGATGATTCCACCACTTTCCTGGACAGCCTATTCCAGTGCCTGAGCACTCTTTATGTGAAGAAATTTTTCCTATTATTCCCTGGCATAACTTCTAAGCCTGCTGCTTGCATGACTTGTTCTTACTTACAGGGAACGTTAAGTCTGAAGCTGTGGATACAGAAAAAACTGATCACAGGATAATATTATTTAGGAAAAAATCCTCTTTTGCTGCATTTTATATATGTAGTTTACAGAAATAACAAGTTCTAACACTGGTCTGAAAAAAATCCGCTTTATTTTAGAAGAAAATAATTCAGTTTGGGGCCCATAAAAATAAATGACACACTGAAGAAGTGTAAGTGTGAAGATTTTGCTCCAAAGATATAATCATGTCAGGGTTATTAGATGCTGAATATTGTCTCATTTTATCTTTATTTTCTACATAGTTATTTTTATTCCACATAAATAGGGCTGGGGATATTGGCTGCAATGATACAAGTCAAAATCAAGCAGTAATGGACACTGGAACCACAAAATTGCACAAATTGCAACTAATCCAAAATATCTATGGTATTGTATGTCCAGAGGTGACATCATCCCATGAGCTGAATAGTTTAGATGAATAAAAACAGGTGTGGATTTCTACATCTTCAAAAGGAGCTGATGCTGTTTCTGTGGATGAATGGGAAAGGATGAGAAGGAAACGTGGGAATAAAACAATTATCAGCCAAAAGCTGCTTGGGGGCTCTGCCAGCAGGGCCAGTGCAGATGGAGCATCTGGTGTGGTCCTCAGCATCACCTTTATCTGCAGCAGGAACTAAATCCCCCTCCCAGGCTCCCTGAGACAGCTGGGTTTGTGTGAGTGCTTGATAAAACTTGACCCTCTGATCCGCTGTACTCAGCCGAGGTTTATCAACCTGTGTTTCCACTGTTTGAATTTCAGCTTTTTCTAATGCTCTGCCAATAAAGGGGTTTTTCCTAAGATAGAATTGCTAAGCCCAGCGTTTTGTTAGTGTCACATCCAAGGTTTTAAGCAGCAGAGCTGCTCAAGGCAGCTCCCAAGGAAATTTAAATACTTGCTTTAACAGCATTCTCCATCCCTTCTTTTATCTATGAACAAATACAGACACATGCAGAGAGAGATTTGCAGGTTGCCAGTTTTCATGACTTTATTGAAGTCTCAGAATCATTGACATTTTTCTGATGTGACAAATCTGGTGCTTTTTTTTTTTTTTGGTTTGTTTTTTCTTTTGTTTCTAAGATTTCTGATTGAAAGAAGTGCCATCCTGAGGGTGAAACAAAGATCTCAGGAGCTGATGAGAACAAACACAGCGTGTTTGATTTTTACATCTTGTTTTTTAAACTCCTTTCAGGATTGCTGGTGACCCTCTCTCATTACTGCAACCTGAGCAGATTACAAAGACAATATCAATTGGTTTCTCAACACTTAAAATAACACATAAAACTTCAATCTCTTCCATGTGTTTGGTGGGAAACAAATCAAGCTCAGTTGTCTTCTAACACTTCCAGTTCATTCAAACTCCAGAAAAGCCAGTGATTGTTAAATTCCCTTTAGGAAGGATTTTCTTTCACCTTTGACACAAGGGAGATCCTTTTTGCACCAGGAGCTGCTTGTTAGAGCAGAACAACTCCCAGTTTGTAGCTGGGGAAGAGCCAAACAAGTCCCTTGCTGTGGTGGCATCTCTCCTTTTTGGTGTGTGATATTTCCACAGGCTGCAGAATGCCTGTTTACAGATGGGAACTGATGTGTTGAGGGTTTAGCTAACCCATCCAAGACCCTGGAGCTCATTTTGTGTGAAGTGGGAACCAGTCCCACACCCCATCCAAGAATGTTTATGTGAGCACAGATGGGCATGGCTCCTCCAGAGCCAGCTCACAGCAGCTGCACGTCTGATCCTGCTGCTGGCACCCAGAATTTCTGTTGTTCTCTTCCTTCTTATCTAAATAAAGCAGCTATTGTTTCTGGAATACAACAGTTGCACCATCAGCCGTGGAGGTGACAAATAAATTATTACCTGTGAAAAATGCATATTATATTACTGGCTTTTCACAAATATTAAAATTAATATTATATGTGTTATGTTAGAAAGTTATGCTGGATCCATTTTCTTAAGTAGTGTGGTAAATATGGTTTTAGGTTAAACATAATGTTAAAATAGAAACTATGCTATGTAAGATACTTTTTTTTAAAGAGAGGACTCGAGATAGCAGCCACAGGACACCTAAATCTTTCAGAGAAAGAGAATTTATTGCTCCCTTATTGAGTTCTTCCCACCTCGCTCAGCCCTGAAGATGTCGTCAGGATTCAGAGGAAGAAGCTGACACTGACCAGACAGAATCCTCTGTTTGAATGGAGTTTATGTATCATGTGTGAGATGTATGGATATGCAACAGGCTATTGCTTTTAAGGGTTAATCCTCTGTTAACGTGGGTCCTTTTTCGGGCTTATTTTGCCCAGAAAAAGGTACCTGGACCATGCGTAACTCTTTGTTTTTATTGTCTCTTATTGTCCTATTCCAATTGTCCAAATTTTTATTACTCTAATTATATTACTGCTTTTATAACCATTTTATTGCTATTAAACTTTTAACATTTTAAAAACAAGAGATTGATGTTTTTCACATTACCCAGCAGCAAGGAGCAGGCAGCAGCTGTGAGGCCGGGTGTCACCGCGCCGTCTCCGCCTTTGGAAAGGTTCTTTTGGTTCCTGGCGAGTTTGAATGGAGTTTCTCTTGCAGGAGTTGGATTTGCTGGTTTGGCGCCACGCCTACCACATTTCTCAAAGTTTGACATTGTTCCTGGCCTGGCAGTTTGCAGCTCTCTGGGGAATTCAGCATCTTAAATATTTCTGCAAACAACAACAGCCCAGCCATGAGGTTTGGAGTCGTGGGCTGTCTCAGCTCTGCCCAAAGCAGCAGGACCCTGTCCCAGCTGCTTCAGCCTCTGCTCCAACTCCATTTTCCCATCATAATCATAAGCATAACAGGGGAATTTATATGAATTTGGATTTTTTTCCCTAGAGTGGTATTTTTTTATTCTAATGTTTAGTAGTTTAACTAATACAACTGGCATGAATAAGCAAGTTTTTAGGGGTGGGATAATTTCTTTATCTGGATGATGTTCTTGTAGCTCTAGTGAGATTTTACCCAAAGAGAAAAATATTGTTTATTTTCTAAATGATCCTGGCAGTATTTTAGTAAGAGGAAACACTGAGCCTTTTCATTTCTAAAATTCTGGCCAAATCCTAGCGAACTTCATCTCACTGTCATCTTTAGCTGTGACTTAGAGCTGAAGAAACTGAGGCAAAGAAGAAAAGTCCTTTCCAGAGGGATGATTTTAAAAAACTCAGAAAGACACAGCAAAATACAACAGCTCTTCTTTCCCCACTCAATTCAGATATGTTTTCGATACATTAACAGGAATTTTTTTAGCAACAGGGGGTTCTCCAAGGAGAATATGGACATCTGTCCTTGCAGACAGGTCTGGAACTCACATCCTTTTTCTGCTCAAATGTGAGCTTTTAAATGGAGAGGGAGTGTAAGGAGAAATTTAAAAAATTATTTCTGTGTTGCTGGATTCAAAACATACAAAAACAATGCAAAATTGACATTTTTATTGAAGTGGTTTAAAGTCCAACTTTGAAAGAAGCTTCTGCACCACAAAAGAGACATCAATTAAAAACTTTGATTTTTCAAAATCTGCTACCACCCTGCAGAGCTCTACTTGATGTTATTTTCATTTCCAGAAAGGTCGGGTTTATAAAGAGAAACTAATAAGCTGAAAAAATGAGGACCTTTATTGCTGAGCATGTTTTCCTCTGGAACTCTAGTGCCATTTATTGGTCTGATGGCTTTCTTTTGCATCTGGGAAGCTCTGAATGCAGCTCTTTGCCAGTTACACACCAACCATTCAGAACCCAGAGAGACCAGCTCGTCAGTAATTACTGTAATGGGTTATTTGCAGTGTTTCTTGAAAGGTGATTGAGCCCCTAATGCAGACACCAGATATTTTTTTCTTCACTTAATGGTGTGGTAAATTATTCCTACGAGGGGGCTCATTGAATGCCTCCTTTGAAACAAGTTAAAGGCCACAAAGGAGGAAAAAAGCCTGTAGGTCTCTTCTTAGCAATAAGAGGAGAAAATATTTCTGGAGTGGTTCAGATTCAGATCTTCCCGGTGTTTCTGTGAGGCTGTGTCTGTCAACAACGTCTGGCACGAGCACATGGATGGGGCAGATGGCTCAGGGTGGATTTTCCAGCTGCAGGACAGCCTGGGTAGAGGAAAATAAGCTCTGTTTGCTCAGAGCTTCTGCCTTGTGAGCCTGGTGCCTGTGGATTTTGCAGCTTTGCAGATCAGCTTCTCATCTGGGTGGAAGTGAGAAGTGTTAAAACAGTGCAAGAATGGCTCAAGCGAGGAGAAGAGGTTGGATATCAGGAAAGATTTCTTCACTGTAGGGGTGGAAAGCATTGGAACAGGCTCCCCAGGGAAGTGGTGGAGTGACCATCCATAAAAGTGTTCAAAAACCGAGCAGAGATGGCATTTTGTGATGTGGGTCAATGAGCACAGGAGTATCTGATTGAAGGTTGGACTTGATGATCTTGGGGGCCTTTTCCAACCTTGAGGATTCCATGCTTACACGATTCTGTGACTCTGTGATTTCATAAGCCTGGCTTTTACAAAGGGAGGTTTTTTTTCTACAGCTAAGTGAATAAATTAATTGATCTGTCCAAATGCAATTAGCAAATGCTACAGCAGGAAAGGCTTCCTAATCAGAATCATTAATCTGGCAAAAATGAACTGTTGCATGTCTTGCATATCCTTTTTTTTTGTACACAGCAAAAAACAACCTCAATAATATAAATAACACTGGGCTTTATTTATAATTTAGCTGTATAAATATCTTATTATTACACATTGTACTGTCTACATGCCATAACCCAAACTGCTTGAATTTCCAGGGCTGCAGGGTTGGCTATTTCTTGGTTCCAAAGGTAGGATTTTGAGCTTTTTCAAGAACATTCTTAATTTCTGCCCAAACCTGTGCAAGTAGAAGTTTTTGCAGATGAAGATGAGGGAGTATTTGTGAGCTGGCTGTGATTTAGAGAAAGCAGAACATGCTGCTGATCCTTGTGCAGTCTGTCTCTCTGTGCTTTCAGTGCCCCAAACCTGTGGATTGCTCAGGCATCAGAGGGATCTTTCCCTTCTCACCTCCTTTGAGAGAATGAGGTGAATCCATCATTATTCATGGGGCTGAAGTCACACAGAAGGCTATAATAAATAAAAAAAGAGTTCAAGAAATTTAGTCAATCACCTGAGCAAATCAGTTTTACCTACTCTTCAAAAAGAGCTTTCAACTGGGAAAAATATAAATCCAATAATTCAATTGGGGTTGTCCAGTCTGGAGAAAAGAAGGCTCTGGGGAGACCTTAGAGCCCCTTCCAGTAACCAAAGAGGCTCCAGGAGAGCTGGAGAGGGACTGGGGACAAGGGATGGAGTGACAGGACACAGGGAATAGCTTCCCACTGCCAGAGGGCAGGGATGGATGGGATACTGGGAAGGAAACTTTCCCTGGGAAGGTGATGAGGTCCTGGCACAGGGTGCCCAGAGCAGCCCCTGGATCCCTGGCAGTGTCCAAGGCCAGGTTGGAGCAACGTGTGGGAGGTGTCCCTGCCCATGGCAGCAGGGGTGGAATGGGATGATCTGTAAGACCTCTTCCAACCCAAACCATTCCATGATTCCATACTGTGGGAGGTGCTGGAAGGCATTTGGACACTCTGGAGCCCCTCATGCTGGCCGAGCCCTGAGTCTGGTTCTGGAGTGACCCTGCAGAAAACACGGGGACAGCTCGGACAGGCCTGAAGTGCTCTGGGTATTTTCTTTTCCCTCACTGCAAAAAACAACCCCCGTGGCTGTTACTCCAGGAGCTCTTTGGTAACATTAAACACTAATGAATTGCACAGTTTGCCCACACACATCCCAGTCTGTGCAGACTCTCTGAGGGCCTCCTTAGCAAGCGAGGTTTCCCAAGGTTTCCCATTTCACAAATGTCAATCACTTGTTTTTAAAATTGTAAAAGTTTAATAGTAATAAAATGGTTATAAAAATAGTAATATAATTAGAGTAATAAAAATTTGGACAATTAGGATTAGGACAGTACAAGACAATAAAAACAAAGAGTTAGGGACAGTCCAGGTACCTCTTTGTGGGCAAAATAAGCCCAAAAAAGGACCCACGTTAACAGAGAATTAACCCTTAAAAGCAATAGCCTGTTGCATATCCATACATCTCACACATGATGCATAAACTCCATTCAAAGAAAGGATTCTGTCTGGTCAGTGTCAACTTCTTCTTCTGAATACTGACCATGTCTTCAGGGCTGAGTGAGGCGGGAAGAAGTTTGTTTCTTCTGATAATGGAGCAATAAATTCTCTTTCTCTGAAAGATTTAGGTGTCCTGTGGCTGCTATCTCTGTGGTGCGAGTCCTCTCTTTAAAAAAGTATCTTACATTGCATAGTTTCTATTTTAACATTATGTTATGATCTATTTACCACACCACTTAAGAAAATACAGCATAACTTTGTAACATAACCCATAAAATATTCATTTTAATATTTGTGAAAAGCCAATCATAAAATACAAATTTTTCACACCTGGCAGCCTAGAGCTGTGAATGCTGCTCCCTTGGGATGGGTTTTCAAAGGATCCATCCAGCAATGCAGCCTTCTGACTTGTCTCTCCACAGGGGCAGATCCCCAGTGGCGAGAGCTGACTGCTCACACAGAAGTCAGACTCAAACACCTTCTCTATTCCATGTGACAGAGTTGGCCCAGGAATCCTTACTCAGCCTCCCTTGATAAAATTACGATGGTGTCCGTCCTCTTTCATTTACTCACTCCTGCTGCCCAGAATTAATTTTAGACTCTGCTGGTTTTTGTCAGTAGATCTCAGGATATATAATCTATGCTTTATTTTATTTTGTGCTCATCTGGGCAGTAGCTGGAGTGTATAAAATGGGGTCTCCTGGAACAACTTTATTGCTTCAGCCTCTTCCTTGAATGAGTTTTTGGTGCAAGTATAATTTTTCCCTCGTCTACGACAGAAAGCAATTTCCTTTTTCCCCTGCACGTCCTTCAGGCTCTGGTGATTCTGCCCAGCAGAAAACCAGCTTTGTCAACCCATTCTTGCTTTTGGGGATGGCAAATTGTCCTCACCTGAGCACCTCAGCACAGCGCATCCTCTCTGGTAGCAGCAGGCAGAACCCCTGCCCCCCTAAGAGATTTTTTGATCTCTTTTTGGGGTGACACCAAAGAGCTAATGGAGGATTGTTATGGTTCCTTCACCTCTTGAAATTGATCCTTGCAGTGAGGAAATGATGAAATTGGAATGGGAAAAGCCAGGATGCTGACAGGACTTTGACAGCTGTAACTTTTATTTAGCCCGTTGTCTCGCTTGCAGCATTACTGATGTGTTACCAACCTTGAGCCAAGGGGAATGACACGGCAAGGGAAAGGTGCTGTCTTCATTTTTTTATCTTTTTTTTTTCATTTTAGGGGGCCAAGAAGTATCTTTTAATCTCCACTGGACATACCTGTGCTTATATCTGAGGTTCATGCTTTTTTCCTTTAAGAAGAATGTGATGTTTTCACAAAGAACTGTCTGGGTTAGTGGAAGTGTTGTTCAGCAGAAATGTCTGAGCCATAACATTGTGAGAGATGAAGGGTTTGCCTCATTATCTTTCCCTTTAGATTTTTAGTGGGCAAAAGGCAGGAAGTTTCCCTTGATTTAAATGAGACATATCCAATTCTTCTGCTTTGGAAGCCGTGTTGCAGACTGATACAGGACTTCCAGAAAAATAGTATCAGGAATGGTTTAGTCTTTTCAGCTTTGTTTTCACTGTGTGTGTAGGCTGGAGGTTTGGAAATGGCTCTTTTACTTTCATGAGGAAGACTCAGAGGATTTTATTTTCCAATACAGTTTCCATTGTGTTCATGGGAAAAGATTTGTTTTGCTAAGCAGAGTATAAACACAGCACTGTGGCAGATCCCTCAAAAAATTGGTTCAAGTCAATACTGATCTGCTTTCCCCACATTCTTACTGGAAAATATTTTTTCTGATTCCTCTGGCATCTCTCTAAACTTAAAGAATTACAAATGAGAGAAGCATTTGCCCCCCTGAGCGTAATGTGCCACATACTGCTCCAGCAGCACTAAACTTCCCAAAGAGAAAGAGAAGAAATATCAGAGAATGGAAAGCTCTAGCTTCAGATTAAAAGGTTGGAATAATTTAGGATAATATAATTTAGTTTGTTTTGAATTACTTTAAAATCAGAAAGCCTGGGAGAAGTTCTCCATGTACCAGTTTCTGGTCACAGTCTATGTAAATCTGGAAGGGAGCCATCAGCTCGAGGAGAACTCTGGTGTACATTTGTATTACTGAAAGCAGATGTGGGCTTAGGGCTCCAGCCAAAATTTCAGAGTAGGAAAAAAAATGATCTGTCCTCAATTCCTCACTGGTCAGAAAGGATGGGATGAATCAATACTGGTGCATTAGTGCTGGGGAGATGGCTTTCAGGCCTGACATGTCAGATAGAGATGCTAGCTCAGTCTAGAAGTGATAAGAAAATCAAACTGCTGCTGCCTGTGTGCACCCGTGTGCCTGCTGCTCTCCTGCACGGAAAACCTGCAGCCTCCTGGGCTCACAAGTGCTGCTTGGTGTGAGGACACATGATTACAAAATGATGTGTTGGTGGTGACCTGGGGAAGCTCCGCTGCCCGTGGTTTCTCCCTCTTTGTGCCACGCTGCTCCTCCTCAGGCCCGGCTCCTCCTCAGACATGGCTCCGGCCGCCTCCACAGGCCAGGCCCACCAGCAGCAGGAGTTTGGGTCACAGGATGAGGCTTGTGACAAACATGTGGGTGCTCATGAGCCCCACCCAGCAGTGCAGTTGTTTCACAGCCAAGATTGGCCCTGGCACAGGGTGCCCGGAGCAGCTGTGGCTGCCCCTGGATCCGTGGAAGTGTGCAGGCCAGGCTGGACATTGGGGCTTGGAGCAGCCTGGGGTGGTGGAAGATGTCCCTGCCCATGGCAGGAGGTGGGATGACATTATCTTTAAGATCCCCTCCAATCCAAACCATTCAATAGTTCATAGTATGATTCCATGGTTGATGGAGTGGTTTAAAACGGACCCTCCACCACAGTGAGCCTCAAACCCCTTTTCTATTAGCAGGAGGTGCAGGAACACCCTGAGTGCTGGGAATCCTCCCAGTCTCCTCACCAAGGCATTTCCAGGCACAGATTTTGTTTTATTATTTTAATGAAAAATAAACCCTCTCAGCAAGGAGGATTCTGCTCTTTCCCTCCTGCATTTTGGAGACACAAGTGTGATTTGTTATGGCCCTTTTGTCTGGGGAAGATTTGCTCTTCAATGAGTGGTTTCTGACTAATCTTTACTACTTCCAATTTTGTGGGAAGATCTTCCTTAGACAGAACTAGGTCGAGTATATTTCAATTGCCTCGTGTTCTTAAGATCAGTTTGTCAGAGAGTCCTAAATAACACATTGCTTTATTCATAAACAGCCTGAGCAAGCCAGGGTGTGCAGCACGTTCAGGGTGTGACAGTGATGTGTTACTCTGAGCTTATCAAAAGGCTCCACTGCCTGAGCCACCAGCACAAAGAAAATATACTGAAGAATTATTTGGATCTCATTTATTTAATGAGCCAGCAGTAAAAATGAAACCTCCAAACTCACCATGGCTGAGAAGCAAATCGCAGCGCAGATTTTTCAAATCTGTAGAAGTCCAGAGCTTTTCATTGGGTGGAAATAAATGTGACCATTGGTTCATATATAAATTGCAGCTTCATAAAGTGTGTGAAATTGCTGGGGGATTTCTGTGATCTGTGGAGGTGGTGATTTCTGACTGGGAGCAGAATCTCACATATAATACCTGGGGTTTGAGTCCACAAAGGAGAATTTAAAAGATTAACAGTGATTCAAATACCAATAATCACAAACAAGGAAAATGAGCAATATTTTAGTTGTTGGTCTGACTCACTCCTACTCTAGCTAATAAAAAGCCAATTTTTCCAGCTTCTCTCCTTTGTGTTGTCTGGAGTTCTGGCTCCCTGCACATCAGAGGGAACAGGTCTCTGGGCTGCGAGTCAAGAGACTGACCAATGTTTTTCTTATTTTCATTTTAGCCATGACTTGTCACTTGAGATTGCAAACATAGTCATAGAATCCTGGAGTGATTTGGGTTGGAAGAGTCCTCAAATACAACCTCATTCCCAACCACCTTGCCATGAGCAGGACCAGGTTGCTCAGGGTCTCATCCCCATGTCTGTATGATGCCCTTGCTGGTGCTCTCAGGAGAGTCCAGGGGAGGTAATGGGGATCCATTATTTCCAGCTACATTTTTCCAGAGCAAACCACACTCATCTCAAACTGAAAAAATTATGTTGTCTTCCTCCAGCATGGTTTCATTCTTGTTTCTTGCTTTCCCTCTGTGTCTCCACAGCCGTTGAATCGCTGCATTCCCTGAATGACCAGATCTCCCATTTCATTGTCAGCAAGTCAAAAACCCTGGAGGAGGATGAAGATGCCTTTTTGCCCAGTGAGAAGGAATCCCTGAAAAGTGCCATGAGGTTGATGAGGCACCTCCTGATGGATGCACAGGTAGGAAATCAGTACACAAATGTGTGTTAGGGTGTGGGGAAGGCACATTGCACAGATCTGGAGGAATATGTCATTTTTAGGTGCAGTTTTAGCAGTGGAGAACATTAATTGCTGATTCTTTAAAACTGATTTTGGCTTCTGAAATCTGCAGCTGTGGGAAGAACATCTCAGTGCACAGAGTGTGCAGCTTGTGCTGGGGCTGAGCCTCAAATTCAGGGTTGAAAATGGCTCTTAATTTCAGGAGAAAATACAGCAATATACCCATTGATGGGACTACAGCAATAACCCCATTGATGGGAATCCAGCATGAGCACTACCAAAAGAATATCATCTGTCCACTAAGCATCTGTGCTCAATGCCAGACAACTGAGCTGTTGGTTTAGCCAAGCTGTAAAATGCCAGTTAAAAGTCATGAAATTACGTGCAGATGTTTCTTTGTGCCTTTGCTGCTTCAACAACAACAAAAATCTCTTTCTCTGTAGCTTTGCTGTGTTGTAGTCTTTCCTTCAACCTACAAAAAACACCCTTTGAAATATTAATTACATTTATCTTTTCATATTCCCTTTTAGTCTTTATTTGCAAAGCCTGGATGGAAAATTACAGCTTCTGTCAGAGGACTCTTTTGAAATGGGGTGGTCTCCTCTCCCTTCTACTCTGGCAAGCCCTAAAATCAGGCAAAGGAGGCCTGAGGCTGTCCTGAGATCTTCTGAGCTCTCCAGGACTGTTCTGCTTCCATGTTCTCCCACATGGAGTCTGGTGATTCTCTTCTCTTCTCTTCTCTTCTCTTCTCTTCTCTTCTCTTCTCTTCTCTTCTCTTCTCTTCTCATCTCTTCTCTTCTCTTCTCTTCTCTTCTCTTCTCTTCTCTTCTCTTCTCTTCTCTTCTCTTCTCTTCTCTTCTCTTCTCTTCTCTTCTTCTCTCCTCTCCTCTCCTCTCCTCTCCTCTCCTCTTCTTTCTCTTTCTCTTTTCTCTCACTTTCAAAGCCTCTGGTCCTGATGACTTTGGCTGGCAGGGATCCTGTTGCACATGGGGAATGGCCTGGGAATCCCTGCTGTTAACAGCCCGTGTATTTTAATATTTTGTGTTTGCACCAGGAGTCAGTCCAGGTTTGGAGGCTGTGGAGTGCACAGGGAGCAAACCCTTCCTGTTGTGCTGAGGATTTAATTTCTGGGAGGATGGTGCTGATCTCACTCTGGCACATCTGTAACCAGGTCACCTCCATTTCCCCCAAACCACCAGGGTTAATGCTGTTGTGTCATGGAGAGCACAAGGGGTTAGGCTGTGCTTTTGGATCTACTCCCACTGAGGGAATAGATCCCATAGATTCCCCTGCAGGTGGGAAGAAAATCACAGAATCCATGGGAATCCATGGAATCCTCCCAGTGTGAGGCTCTGTGCAGAGAGAAGCTGAAACCCAGTGCTTGGCCCTTTTACCTCTCCTGGCATGGACCTGATTTTGACTGGTGGATAATTTAAGGAAAGAACATCCAGCTTGAAATTTTGGGCAGAAAGTTTGGGTTGAAAGGGATCTTAAATCTCATCCCATTTCACCCCCTGCCCTGGGCAGGGACACTTTCCACTAGACCAGGTTGCTCCAAGCCCCTTCCAACCCTGTCCAAGTTCCAGGTATTTGGAATACCTCTGGGGAGTCAGGCATGAGGGCAGGCAGATAAAAATAAATATGGGGCAAAAAGGTACCTATTGATAATCCCCATGTGCAGGAATTCTATTTTTAGCACCCAAGATTTGCTTTCCTACTTGTCAGCTGTCCTGAATGCATATTAATTGGTGCCTGTGATAGAGAGACTGATTAGGAAATGCTAAGAACAATAGGGAAATGTCAAGTGCTCCTGTATCCTCATGATGTGCCTGGATCCCTTCCCAGAAAGGACAGGATGTTTTCTTGCCTGGGATGTTGGAAGTTGGAAGAATGACAAGGTGGGAAGTGGTAGTAGTGAGTAGAAGGATGGAAGTAAACAGGTGATAACATCCACTAAAAAAACCCAATAAAATAAATCCTCTGAGGAATGAAAGAAACATGAGTCTGGCAGGAATATCAGCAGGATTATCCCCATCAGTGTATGAATATAAATATGTGCTAACCCTGACTGCAGAGTGCCCTGTGGCTCTAATCACACAGCAGGAAAAAATATCACCAATGCAATTATTTCAGCAATTCCCTTCCCTTCCCTTCCCTTCCCTTCCCTTCCCTTCCCTTCCCTTCCCTGTTAGTTATTTTATGGAAAGATTGATTGTGCAAAGCTCTGTACAAGGATAAGCTGAAATCCAGTGCTTGGCACTTTGACTCCCCTCTCTTTCCAAGGACCTGATTTTGACTGGTGGATGATTTGAGGAGAGAACATCCAGTTTGATATTTTGGCTAGAAAGCAGCTGGGCTGCTAAGCCAGCAGGAGTGGCTGCTCAGAGGGGACAGTTAATGGGCATTTCTCACTTCTCTGCCACCATTAATCTGCTCTGAAAAGGCAGGGATGATGTGGGGGTGATGCCTGGTGCCTGCTGCCCTTCTGCCTCGGAGAGAAATTGGACACATTTTTGGAACTCTGCTTGGACACACACCAAGAGATGTTGCTGAAACAAAGCTTTCGGGTCCACCATGGATCTAACTTTGATCTTGAGTCTTTTTTTTTGGCTTAAGATGAATCACTGAACCAACACACAGAGCTTTCCACCCTGGAGAACACTGCGAGGGCTTTTGGAGGAGGCTGTGCTGGGGGCCATGTGCATCTGCCTGTGAAGGAGCAGCTCCCTGCCCTCCCAGCGAGGTGCCACTGGGAGCACAAAGGATGCTCACCAGAGTGGAGAAGAGGCACCAGGGAGCCTGCCTGGGGTTTCACAGCTGGATTTTCTGCTTGTTAAAATGTGCACTCTGTGCCCCTAAGCATCAGCCCAGTCCCTACATATATTAGGCCATATTTACTTCTCCCTTGGCTGCTGGGAAGAGCCTCTTTTGCCCATCTGTTTTTTTCAATTTACTCCACTTTTCACTGATTTTAATGCCTCAGTTTTGTGGTAGTCATGTACAAGCAACTGTGACAGTAGTGACTGTGGCTTTATAGGGGAAATCAGAGGTCACTTCTTGGTAAACACAGCATGGAGAAACAGCTGTTGAGTGGGGAAAAAAATTCTTCTCATCTCCCGTGTGCAAATGGGTTTTCTCCATGGAAAATAGGGCATATTTTGCACTTCTCCTGGCTAGAGAAATGGCATGGGTGGCAGACAAGGTGGCACTGGGGGCAGGATGGTGCTGGCAGCTGTGGTGTGGGCTGGCAGAGGGGCTGCTGATCCATCAGCCCCGTCAGCAGTGTTAAACTGCACGCAGGGAGAGGTAATAAGCTGTGTGGAGTCTCTCAGCAATAGGCTGTCAGCTCAAACCCAGCCCAGGGAAGACAGTGATTTAATGAAAGTCATTACAATCTGCAGGATCTCTTGACCCTGGTGCTCTCCATCCCTTCCACACCCTGGATAGGATTTCCTCCTCAAAATAACCCCTGGCTGCTGGGCTGACAGTTCTGGGAAAGCAGCATCTCCCTGCGGGTGAGGGCTGGGGCTCTGGGCCCAGAGGCTCCTGGTGGTGTCCCAGGAGTGCAGCACATCCCTGACATCACCTGCCCTCTGTGGATCACTGTGTCTCCAGGTGGAGAGGAGGCTCCTGGTGGTGTCCCAGGAGTGCAGCACATCCCTGACATCACTTTCCCTCCATGGGTCGCTGTGTCTGTGCCCACCTGGCAGGGGAGGGCTCCAAGAATGGGAATTGTGCTGCCTGAATGAAAAGGTGTGTTGTATTTGCAGGGTTCCCAGATGAAGGGACGGAGGAAATGATGAATCTGACTCCATGTTCTTAGAAGGCTAATTTATTATTTTACGATACTATATTATATAAAGGAATACTATACTAAACTATACTAAAGAATACAGAAAAGATACTTACAGAAGGCTAATAATGAAAAACTCCTGACTCTTTCCAGAGCCTCGACACAGCTTGGCCCTGACTCGTCAATGAGTCAAAATAATTCACACCAGAATCCAATGAAACAATCACCTGTGGGTAAACAATCTCCAAGCACATGCCAAAGCAGCAAAACACAGGAGAAGCAATGAGATAATTATTGTTTTTCCTTTTCTCTGAGGTTTCTCAGCTCCCCAGGAGAAGAATCCTGGGCAAAGAGGTTTTTCAGAAAATGTGACGGTGACAAAGGTGTGCTGAGATAATGCTGGGATGTTGCAATACAAAATGAACGACACTCACACGCTGAGATGTCCAAGGCAAAAAATGGTACATTTATTTCTGGACTTGGATATTTATAGAATTCCAAAAGTGACCATGGATTGGAGGATGAAATTGCCACCTCTCCAACCACACTGGTAAAACCAACAGTCTTTTAATTCTTTTTTCTTCTAGAAAAGTATGCAAAACAATTATTATTTGCATGCAAAGTGTGTGAGACACTCTATTACAAAAATGTAAACATCAGAAGGCTTAGAAGAACTTTAGAAGAACAGGGTGACACTGGGGCATACAAGCAGGTGCAGAGGAAAGGTTTAATAAGCATTTATTCCCTTGACAAGTCCCATCCTCTGCGTGCTGTTGGAGTGAATAAACAATTCCACCGTGCACAGCGCTGTGGCAGGGACATGGCAGCCTGTGATAGATTGTCACTGCTGTCAATCATTTCTGACACTCCTATTATGCTCAGAAAGGATGTTTGCTCTGTGCCTGTTGTTTTATAATCCTCAGAGGTGGAATTTTATAGCCTAGCAGTGTTTTTTCCTCAGACATTTCCCTAAGCAGGATTTATTGCTTCTGAGACGCACGTGACATGAATCCATTATACCTTCAAACTTTAAATCACCCCCCAGCTTTGCCTAAATTACTTTTTGATTTGTTTTCCTTGAGTTTCTGTTTCTAATTGCAATTGTGAGAGACTGGACTGGCGTGGAGGTATACAGCATCCAAGGGCTGAGTCATGTGCACCAGCTCCAATCCAGCTGTTTCCAGAGGAGTTTTGCTAATGAACAGAAAAGGTGCACCCAGGCACCAGCCCTAGATGAAGGGTAATGGTCTCTTGTAGGAAGGGGCACATGACATTTTGCTGGATGCCTGCCCTCAAAAGCCAAGCTTTCAGGAAGTTCAGTCCATTTAGCTCCTTCCATGAAGTGTTTAATTGACTTCAAGTAGTTTTGAAGTTCTTTGGGAGAAATACCATCTCTTCAGTGCCTTTCCCAGCAGTGTTGTGATTATCCTCAGGTGTTGTTCTGGAGGGAATGAAAAGACATCAAAACCCTCTTTGGGTTTGCAGTGGACTTCGTGAATGAGATCATGCACAAATGATGATTTAAGAACAAGATCTGCTTTGTGGGACACCTGGCTTAGATTCACTTGGATTTCAGTGGCAGCCCAGGCATAGGAGTGTGAGGGCATTGAGATATTCAACTGCTTCTCTGCTGGGGAGTTCATTTATTTCTTAGGTAAAGACAGAAAATCAACCTGGTGGTGTTTCTAACCCAAATTGTTAACAAAATAGTGGTTTCATTGCCCAAAAATCATAGAGGAAAGAACATTTTTCATTTACATTTAGAAATATTTTTTCTTTAAAATCTGTGTTGTAGCATATTTTTTTGGTGTGGTTTTTTGGTTGGTTGGTTTTTTCCTTTACTCTGAGTCAAGCAGCTCCAGTCCTCACTGATTCATGGGACAAACCTTAGCAGGTGTCTGCCAGGACAGGTCTGCAGATGAAGTTAATGCCAATTTGGACAGAGGATATTGCCTTGTTTTCCTTTGGAAAATATCTGAGTATTTGAGTTGTCACCACCTTAAGCCTTTTAAGCCTGACACTGATTTTCTGTAAATAAATCATTTAAGGTGAGAGTCTTTGGAAAAAAGGAAAACCAGCTTGGCATGACTTACATTTAGCCATTCAACATCCCACCAGCTGTTGGCTTTGTTTTTTGGTATTACCCTCCATTTCTAACCAGACAAGATAATAATTCCGCAGCCCTTTCACATTCCAGTCTTTTCTCCAGTGGTCTCTGTTGCCTTCCTGAGCAGGCTGTTGTGGAGACAGCCGTGATAATTGCTGCAGAGCTGGTAGCAGAGCAGTGCTATTTCCCCAGCTGACCTTTAAAAATAGTTCTCATTTTCTACAGAGGGCTGTTGTATAAAACCAACCATGTTGTTGCAATATTTTGTTTGTTGCTTAAATGCTTCTCACCATCTGTTTTTCAGACTTTTAGCAGAGCTTCAGGAGCAATGCCCCATGACCTTTATTTTCACGCGAGTGGGTCCTATCAGTATCAACAGGAAGAACAGGGGAAGGAGGATTTCCTCCGTGTCTCAATAAACTGAAATTATTGGAGTTCTGAAAGCGTCCTTGCCACACCAATGTGTTTCGAGGGCTGCAGAAAGGGAAATGATGCAAATTCTGTTATGAAATAATATAAAAATACAGCTGTAAATAGGTGTTCACATATCTTGGTGTTCATTTATCTCAGCCTGCACAACCCATGAGCTGGTTTGGCTTGGAGAGCAGCTTCAGTTCAAGTCAGGGTGTATCTAGAGGAAAGCCCAAAAACAAACTTGCTGCTCTGTATGCTGTATTTTTTTATATTAATCTTGCTGTCTCATTTCCATAAGAAGGAATCTTCTTGGCTGCCTCAAGCCAGTAGCACACCTTCTAATGATCCTTTGAGGCCTAAAAGGGAGCACAAAGCACTGACTTGTGTTGAAGGAGAAGATAAAGGCAGAACCTGTGAAGCTTCATCAAGGACCTCGTTGTGTCTAATGGCATTATTAACATGTGTTACACAGCCTGCCTTGTGGTGCTTGTCCCTGAACAGGTACCTGACAACCTGCTGCCCCTTTCATGACCTGAGACAGCCTGGGTGGGCTAATTCAATTTATTTGGAGGCTGATGTGCCCTGTGATGAGGAATCAGAGGCACCTCTGACTCAGGAGAGCTGTAATGTGCTGCTCTCTCCACCAGCCCAGCTCTGCACACCCTTAGTGACCCACAGGTGGTGGGTCCCACCCATGCCTGATTCAAAACCCATGAACTTTCTGAGCCAAGACTCAGGATAAGGAAGTTTACAAAATGACTGTAAAAATGAGAGTTGCAGCCTTGGAGAAAGGTCAGTTCTTTATTTTCTTGAGAGAGATTCAGGGTGAATTTAGGAAGCTTTTGTCCTCTGGGACAGTCTGTGCTTTTCCCACCCCTCAGGGGTTCAAACATGAGCTGAAACCATGCAAAGGATGGATTCTGCTGCCTACCATCACTGCAAAGAAATATTTATATCACTAAATAAAGGTGCTGAATCCCCAAATTACATTTGCTGTAAGGCCAGGGCTGGTGGTAATTCACTGGCTGCAAGGTGGTTCAGCACGGTGACATCAGGTCGGTTCTGATTTCATTCTCATTCTTTCTTATTTTGATCTCCTTTGGAACTGGAAAAAAGCTTGTTATTCAGAATTAGGTTTGATATTGCTGTTGAAAGCTCAGAAATGCTTTCAATATTTGCGACCCTGCAAGAGTAGAAGACTAAAAAAAAAATACAAAATAAATCACGTGTACAGAGAGGAGAGCATAACACCACCTTTAAAGGGTGCAGAAGCAAGACTCTCAGCAGCTTTGTGGTTTGTTTAGTTGCTTATACGTTACTGTTGACTTTTATGCTTTTTTGAGGTGTGGAGGTCAGTGGGAGAGGAGGGCCATGCCAGTGGAGAGGTCAAGCTGGGGGTTGTACAGCAGCAACTCAGCACTCAGAGAGAGAAAAATAAAGGTGTGTGTGTGTGTGTGTGTGTATAGACACCTGAGAAAACCTGATGGACACCTTTCGTTGATTCAGAGGTGAACCAGAACTGATTAAAAGAGAAAATTCATAAAGAAGCTGAGATTTCTGCAGGCAGATCTCTGCAGATCCTGGATATTACCAATTGAATTCATATCCAGGTAATTCCAAAATTCCAGTTTCTGTGATGTCTTCACAGAAGGCCCTCACACCTCTTAGCAGGTGGCCCAGGACAGAGTGTTTCATTTGCAGAGTCCTGTTGAACACTGAAGAAGAGGTGACAGTTTTTTCTCTCTTAGAACCTGATGTGTATTCATGAGCAGAGTGTGTGTGCAAAGCTTTAATTGAAGTTCACAAGAGAGAAACGATGAGTATCTTCATAAATGTAGAAGAAGCAATTAGGGGAGACCAGAAAGGATTTGCTATCACAGCAGTTTATCAGCAATGCAGATTTTTCAGTTAATAACAGGAAAAAACCCCAATTGTGCAGCCAGCAAATGAGACAGAAAATCCCAGTTAGCCTCGCTCAGCGCTTGGAAAGCACAAGATGTGAAGACTCAGGAAAACGTGTTCTCTTCCCTCAATGAGTTTTCTCCTGCCTGGAGAGCCTCCTGCTCCATTTCTAGTTAACAAATGAGCTAAAGCCCCTCACCTCAGCCCAAAGTGAGCTGCAGCTTCACCGTGGTGCTGGACCAAGCCACTGGGAACCCTGAGAGCTCCATCCCAGAGCAAATCCTCCTCCTGACTCAGCTGCAAACTTCCCCTCCAACCTGTGAGCTCAGGGGTCACCAGGCTGAGCCCAGCAGGAGGTGGGAGCCAGCCAAGTACATTTGTATTTTTGTCTCAGAAAAACCAATAAATATTTAATAGCTCTGCAAGACACAGCGAGTGTTTGCGTTCTCTCCCCATATATCAACAGTTGCTTTAAGCACTTGCTTGATAAAAATTAAGCTGTTTCTCCAGATTCCTGCCTCAGATGCTGGGTAGGGAGCTAATTTTGTAAGCAAAAGCTGTCTTGTTTTGGAAAACAAATTCAAATGGAAGAGCTGGTTTTTGAAAGTGAATGTTGGGCTGCTATTCCTGCAGAAATATTCCAAACAGCCTTGTGAGTTAACCCTGGCAACAGATCTTGTCCAGATGTAGTAATCCTTCATACTTTAACTCCTTCTGGGCTGTAGGCTTAGCTCCTTCCTAGGAAAGCATCCATGCTAAATGCATTCCATTCGATTCCATTTGCACCGAGTTTTGGCAAACCATGGGTTTTCTCTGGACTCCAATTTTTCCCAGCAAGGAGATGAATTCACTGGTTGCAAGACTCTGACACCACTTCAGATCTGCTCTTCCTTCAGGGAAAAGGTGTCTTTTATCCACTGCACAAATTTAAGGATGTAATTTAATTCCCATCTTCCTCATTTATCTCTGAGCTGGGAATAATATTTGTCTACTTCACACTGATGGTGTGAGGCTCTTCATTCATTAATGTGTAAAAGCTTTGAGATCCTTAGGATGAAAATTGCTTTAAAAGATGCTGTTAATAATAAATATCAAGTAATGCACCTTGGTACCTCTTAGCAATAATTGGTGCTATCATTCCTGCCCAACTCTTCCATGAATTAAAAGGCTTTGAATGGGACTGGAACTATGAATGGGATTGGGACCAATTAACAAGTAATCATATGTCAGTTTTTATATCCTTAGCGTTCCTGTCATGGGACTCTTGGGAAAATCTCCATGGATTTTAATGGTGCAATGTCAGAATTCAGCCCCAGACATGTTTGTGGGATAACTGCTGGATAACCTGCATTCTTCTGGTAACTTGGTTGCTTAGTGATTGAGCTAAAAGCAAAAGTATGCTGGTTTAATATTAACATAAATTGAATTAGCCATCCTTTCTCTGAGTTAAATATTACAGGAAAATTCTCATCATAAAGAAATCATTATCTTTTTTTCTTTTGATATATAGATTTAATTATTTTGTTGTTAGTTTTTGAGCTGCTCGCTGTATTTAACCTCCACTCCAGCATGTGGAGACCGGCTTTTATGGAAAATCCAATAATTTGCTGCTTGGTCACCCTACTTATATTTTTATTAGATTTCAAGCACACAGCACTCACCCTCCTAAACAGAGAGGCTCTAAATATACATCCCGAGCAAATAAAGAGCTCACATAAAGAAATTACCTGATCTTTTAAAGATATCAACATTATTTCTGTGGAGGGGGAAAGCACTGAACCTTGGAATGATGCATGGGATGAAGCCAGGACAAAGGACCAAGTGAATCAACACCAGGAGAAAGCTGGTGGCCAGCAAGGTGTGGATTTACAGCAAAATGTTCCCCACTTAGGAGCATCCTCTTCTTCCTGGCTGGAAGAGAATCGTGTGCTGTGAACGTTGCTGGTGCCACATGGGGGAGATGTTGAAGAAGAGCTGGATCACTCCACTCCAGCACTTCCCGGGGAAGAGCAGCCTGAGGGCTTTAGGAGCCTGATTCCTTTCAGTTTCCTTCCCGCACGATAAGTATATAAATACCCTGTATAAAAGGGTTCTGTGCAAACCACTTGAAAAATTATCCCTCTTGGCTTCAGGGCGCATCCAACATCCTCCAGTTGCTGAAGGTGCTTTTATAAGCAAGGCCATGAAGGGATCAAGGAAGATAAAATAAGAAATGATGCAGTGCCTTGTGTTAGCACCACTGCAGCTCTTGCCCTCTTGCCTCTCCAGCTGGGTTTGGGAAGGGATGGTTTGGAGGAGCTGAGGGAGTCTGGCTGGCATGGGGAGCACTTAGCAGGAATTCTTGCTGCTGTTCCCTAATACCCAAAAAATAAGGATAAGCTCATACAAGTAGCATGTGATTTACTCAGGCCCACTGGCCATCTTCCTTGTTTCTTCTTAGAATAATACTTTTCACACTGCAAATTAGTGGTTAATGCTTACTTGTGCCTGAGAAATCTCCATAGAAATGGCTATAGGGAGAGCATCTGTACTGCGTGAAAGCCAAAACAGTAAGACTGACATTTGGAATTACTTTTCCAGTATTTTTTTTCCTGCAGTGGTTTAAAAATATATTTATTCTAGGACCCTGATATGTTTTATAATATTTTAGCAGCCAGGTTAACAGGTAGAACCAGTACTTTTGTAACAGGAGTCAGCTGTGAAGCCAGGTTAGGTCACCTGGAGGAAGCCAAGACATCTTCATTTTTCAGCTTAAAAAAAAAAAAAGAAAAAGAAAAAGAAAAAGAAAAAGAAAAAGAAAAAAAAATTAAAAAACTACAAGCACACAGCACATACCCCAAAAGCTGAAGTGCTGCCCCCTTTGAACACGGGCTCCAGCTGACTCCAGGGGAACTCTGGCTCCTCTTTCAAGCACAACCTTCCCTTTCTGCCCACAGACAGCCAGGGGCTGCAAGAATACAGCAACTTTTCTCCTCTCTGTCTTTCTGCATAGAGAAATTCAGAATCTCTGCATGATGTGTGCCCCAATTAATATTCCCTGATTGTTTCCCTTTCCCTTCCAAATGATGTCAGTCTCCATCATTTTTGGAATAATGGTAGTGAGAGGAATGTCTGTTTTTCAGAAATATTTTCTCCCTCATTTTTGTGCTCACAACAATCCCTACTCATCTCAGGCTTTTTATTTTTCTTTTTATCCTCTTGCTTTTGACTTATATTGTAAAAGACCTACAGTAAAATAATGAAAACTGTCTTAATCTATCACTACTCAGTTTGTACATTATTAATAATGAAGGCAGTGTAATTAGGCTGCAGAATGCACAGTGAACACAACACTAAGATGTCCTTAACTAACATCTGTGGCTACTGCTTAGCTTATATTGGCACAAGCCACCAAGATTTTACATGAAAACAGTTATTTGTGTCTGGCATTGCTTTTACAGAGTACAGGGGCTTCATTTTGTACTGGCTGCCTGTTGAAAGGCAGCGTGAAATCCATGGCAATGAATGCTCAGCTCTATTTGAGTTGTATTTGAGGTGCAGACCCTGGCCTCAGTGCCATTGCTTTGCTGAAAGCTTTTTTTCTCTTGTGGCCTTGGTGTTTGAGCTGATGGGGTGCCATGGACAGAAACTCATCTTTAGGAGACTCCTCTTCTGCCCCTTTGTTGTCCCCTTTTCCATGTCAAACCCTCATGATCCCCATCCTCACTCCCTGTTACAAGGAGGCCAGGAAGGAACAACGTGCTTTTCCAGTCTGATGGTTTGATCCTCTGCCTGTGCTGTCCTGACCTGTGACATGCTGGATTTCCAATGTCAAAGGCATCAAAGGTGTCTCTGTTTCAACTTGTTCCCCAAGTGAAGTGGGGGAATCTCATCCTTAATGCATATGTAGGGCTGCAAGGCCACCACTGCCTCAGACCTGGCCATGTCCATCACAGAATTATGGAATCATTTAGGCTGGAAAAAAATCTTTAAGATCAACATGTCCCATCCCTCCCTCTTTGACAGCTTCCAGCTGCTGGCAGGGCACTGAAAAGAGATGTTTAGAACAAGAGGGATGTTTAGATCAGATATAGGAAGAAATTCTTCCCTATGAGAGAGGTCAGGCCCTGACACAGGGGCTGGGGAGAGAAAGGAACTTAAAGACCATCATATTTCAACCCTTCTGCCCTTCTACCAGACCAGGTTGTTCCAAGCCCCATCCAAACTGGCCTTGGACACTTCCAGGGATGGGGCAGCCACAGCTTCTCTGGGCAACCTGTGCCAGGGCCTCTCTACCCTCACAGGGAAGGATTTCTTCCTTATATTTAATCTAAACCTATTCTCTACCAGTTTACGGCCATTTCCCCTTGCCTGTCAAACTGGGATGGACTGAGGTGCTGCTCCCCTGGTAACTTTAAGCACTTTTCCCCAGCCTGCCAAGGCTCCAGCCGCTGTGAGCAAAACCCCTCCTGTCACAGCCAGTTCTGATCCACCCCAAGTCTTCCTGCTGTGCTCACATCGTGTGTATGATCAGTGATGACTCTGCACAAAGCAGAAAATAAAGAAGAAGAAAATAAACCAGCCCTAGAGCTGTATGAATGTATCAGCTCCACAGAAAACACGGGGAAATGCAGCGTCTGCAGAAGGAGGGAGGGGAATTGAGAGTGCAAGGGGTTTTATTGTGGCACATTTGAGAGCAGAGCCCACAATAGAGAGTGAATAAAGACCTTATAAAAATACTTGGCAGCAACTCCTCTAAATCTTTCAAGGTATGAGTTTCTTATTTTAGTTGATTTACTGAGCTGACAAAGAGGCAATCATCGTTAATCAAAATAACTCACTCCTGCTTTGAGTATGAGAGCTGAAGTTAGATGAAGGTCATGGAAAAGAGATGATAAACTAGCCCAGGATCTTTAGTGGCTGGAGTTTATTAGGGAGCCTATTCTAGGGGGGAAACAGATTTTGGCAAATGTTGATGGTTTTTAAAACAGATTTTTTTTCGAGAAGTAAGGATTGCATCTCTCACAGATTGACAGATGGGATACACTCAAGTATGCATGAAGGGATGATTTCCTGATGGCTTTTAGTAGCAAGAGGTGCTGTATTGGAAAGCATTTGGTATTTTCCTGGAGGCAGGGAGGGAAGCAAAGATTTGGATATGTAGGAGATGAGAAGTGATAGGGGCCTGTGAGTGCCAAACCACATTTTCTGGGGAAGCTTCAGGAGACTGAGCCACTGACACTTCTGGGAAATGTCTGTCTTGGGCATCATGGAGATTTCTGTCCATGCCCGAGTCCATTTCTACTTAGGGAAGTATCTTTCCTCAACCTTTGACAGTGCAATATCTCCCTGGTCAGGTGTACACCAGCCTGTGTAGGACTCAGAGGAGGACATTTGTGAACACCTTGTTCAGCAGTTTGCTGATGGCTGAGCCCCAAATAATGCAAAACTGAACAGGCAGAAGCCCAAGAATCCTTCAAAATTATGCTAATGATTCTTAACAAGTTCCATGTTTTGCCTTGAAACTCACTTCTTTAGCTAAAATGTTCTCTGCATTCTGTCTAGAATGAAGGGGAAATACCTAAATTCAAGCAAAAGTGATTGCCCAAAGCAGTGAGGACTGCCAGTGCCTGCTAGCAATATCAATTAGTGTTCTGGTGCCAGAATTATCAATGGCTCTCTTGCCAGCAGCTTTTATTATCAAAAAACTGGTTTGATAACTGTGTATTTCACTTGGATAACATAATGTGTGACCTTAGCACGATGAAGGGACACGAAATCCCACAGAAATTTTGTTTAAAGCTAAATTATTTGTGCTTGAGATTTGTTTTCTATTCCCTCTTCTTCTTGCCCTGTGGACACATCTGATGAGTCTAAACCTTGTCATTTAAAAGCTTTTGTGAGGTATGTGAAATTTCAAATAATATGCCTATACATTTTGTTTTCTTTGCATCATTAGTAGCACAAACAGTCCTGGGGGCTGCAACTATTAATGGAAAGCCAACAAAAGAGCAACTCCCAAATACAGGGGACCACTCCAATGCTAAGAAAGCTGTAAGTTATAATACAAATAGCATACACCTATGTCAGCTCATGAATTAAATTCTATTTCTGAGAGATCCCTTGTGGCAGCCTACTAAAATAATATATTACGTGCTTAGAGGCAGCATTGGACTGATACAATGAGAGGAGGATAATTAAAGGCTTTGCAAATCCCAAACGTGGCAGCAGCTGCGGGTCAGCTCAGGCAGCAGCTCTGGGAGCCACACCTGTCCCTCCTGCAAGGATGGAAACCCATTACATGACACTTGTGGAGAATAAACCTGGAGGGGGAACAGCTTCTCTGTCCTGGATAAATGTGTAGAAGAAATCCACTGGGAATGATGCAAAAAAAAAGAGTGGTAGCAGGTGGCAGCACTTCTTTTCACCCTACAAAATGCATATTTAGAAGCAAAATGGAGAGGAGGAGCCAATTAGTGGGATTACTGTGCTTCAAGAGGCAGGTGCTTGCATTCCAGCTAGGAAACTGCTGCTTCCAGTGAGATGAAATGCAGGTGCTTTGTATACAACAGGGGCTTTGGCAACAAAGTTTTGCTAATTACAGAAGCAGAGGACAAAGAGGTAAAGCTCGACAGCAGCTTGTTTGACAATGAGCAAAGGACCCATAAGGCAGCATTAAAACTCAAGAAAAAAATGAATTTTCAGACCTGAGCAATTCTGTAGGTTCATTGTGGAAGCCATAAAGAGAAGGGACATGGTCCTTTGAATGGTGGGGAATAGGGAGATGAAGATATCTTGGATTGCTTTGGGATGTAAGGAAAAAAATGGCTTTGAGCAGAATAATAGCCATGGCTGCACGTTCCGACTTAAACAGAGAAAAAATGAACATCAGAGAAAAAACTATGGGTGAGCACCGGAGAAAGGGCTAAACCAGAAATCCTCTCCCTTGTCTGGATGCAGCTCTGGCTCCATCTGAGCTGAGAGTGCCTTTTCCTGGCTGCAGAGCAGATGGTTCCTCTCGGCAGAGCCGGGAGCGCGAGGCGCAGCCGGCACGGGCCGGGCACGGCGCCCGCGTCCTGGGGAGCACAGAGGGCACAGCATCCACAAACCTTCCTGAGAGCCAGGGAGGGCTGCGTGGAGGCTCAAATCATGATTGTGGTGTCACAATTTAGAGCTGTTCCCAGTTGCTACAGGATCAATAAAGAAAGTGAAAGAGGGAGATAACTCAGGCTGGTGAGCACCTTGAGAGCTGAGTCCAGTCCTGGCCCCTCAGTTTGGGAAGGACATGGAGACCTGGAGTGTGTCCAGAGGGAGCAACGAGGCTGGAGAGGGGCTGGGAACACAAACCCTGAGAGGAAGCCCTGAGGGAGCTGGGGGTGCTCAGCCTGGAGAAAAGGAGACTCAGGGCTGCCCTCATCACTCTGCACAGCTCCTGAAAGGTGCCTGTGCTCAGCTGGGGCTGGGCTCTTTCTCCAGGAACTGACAGAGCCAGAGGACACAGCTCCAGCTGCACCAAGGGAAATACAGGTTGGATATTAGGAAAAAGTTTTTTAGGGAAAGGGTGATAAAGTTCTGGAATGGCTGCCCAGGGAGGTGGTGCAGTCACCATCCCTGGGTGTGTTTAACACAGCCTGGATGTGGCACTGGGTGCCAGGGTTGAGTTGAGGTGTTGGGGCCGGGTTGGACTCGATGATCTTGAAACTCTCTTCCAACCCAGTCATTCTGTGAACTTTTCTGAGGTGTATTTTGGGGCATTCGGATAATTTTTCTCTTACAGAGGTGGCAGTGTATAATAATTTGGGGTGTTTCAGCTGCCTGAACTCTTTGCTCCTGGCTGTATGCTGTGCCCACCCCTCAGCTTTGCTGCTTTCTGATGTGTGAAAAAACAACCCTTGGTCCTGCCAAGGATACTCTTCAGCAGGTGACCTTCCTCCAGGACAGCAGAGCTCATTATTATTGTTGGATGCAAAGGATTTTTTCTTGCCATTTTAAAACATGGTCGCTTGGAACTCAGTAGGATTGGTGCTGAAATGTGGTTGCAATATAGAAATAACAATTTCCTGGCATGTCTGGATCAAAGCTGGAGTCAAGAATTTTGAAATGGTCACAGTATTTCTAAGAGATGTGAGATCAGATGGTTGCCAGAAGTAGATGTAATTATTTTTGTGGAAACACTCATTTTAGTACTATTTACATACAGACATAGAGATACTAAAGACCCAGGTCCCACTTGCCATTCCAGATGCTGAAGGCTGATGCAGACATGGTGAAGGAAGGTTTTGTTATGAGCTTGGAAAGAAGAGAGTAGGATCTGGGGGTGAAGACAAACTTCTGAAGCTTTGGGTGACCCTCTAAAATAAGTGGCCTCTTGGGTTCATTATCATCATATAACCACACAATTATTAAAGGTGAACAGTATGGATACAGAAAAATCTGCTGACAGGCTGAGAGAGCTGGGATTGTTGAGCCTGGAGAAAAGAAGGCTCCAAGGAGATCTTAGAGCCCTTTGGAGTACCTCAAAGGGGATACAGGAGGGCTGGAAAGGGACTTTTGACAAGGGCCTGGAATGATAGGACAAGAAGGAATGGCTTAAAGCTGAAGGAGAATAAATTTGGATAAGGTCCAGGGAAGGAATCCTTCCCTGTGAGGATGGTGAGGCCTCTCACGGGTTGCCCAGAGAAGCTGTGGCTGTCCCATCCCTGGAAGTGTCCAGGACCAGACTGGAGGGGGTTTGGAGCACCCTGGGAAGGTGGAATAGCAGGGGGTGGAACGAAATGAGCCTTCCAACCCAAACTACTCTGTGATTTTTCCAGCTCCTTGGCTTTCTGTGACTGCTGACAGTGCACAACCAGGATTTAACAGCCAAGTCCACGAGGAGAAGAATAGATGGGTAAAAAGCTGCATCAGAAAGAAACTCCTGGGTGCACCAGGGACAACAACCGAGGTTTTAAACAATGCATCTCTGTGGCAGTCACAAGAGAGGGCAGCCAGGAGCAGCCAGGCTCTGGCAGGGGCTGGAGAAGCGCTCGGTGCCTCGGGCAGGGGAGGATGACAGAGAATCCCGGGATAGAAACCTCAGAAAAATGAGAGACCTGAGTAATGCCCTGTTAAACAAAACCTCTAGACAAGGGAACAGCCGGAGGTATTGGTGAGGGACCCCAGAGTGGGGACTGGCTGGAAATATTTTCGTGGGTTTTGGAGGCTCTTGAAGAAAGCTGGGTCCGGGATGCAACAGCCCAGAGAGCAGAGTTGTGAAAGAGCTGTAATTAGTGTCTGACAAGCAATTAAAACCTGATAAGCAAAGGCAGCAGAATGAAGCTGATGGAAGTGGACAGGGCTCCAAATGTGAGTTTGATAGTGAATCCAAAACACTACAAGGGAAAAAGGTGCCCAAGGCAGAAACCTGGGTGACAGTGAGAGATGTACCCCATGGAGTCATTCTCTGCTCCCCAAATGCCCCTTGGAGCCATGCCCAGCTCCCCAAATATCCCATGGAGCCACCCCTAGCTCCCCAAATACCCTCACACAGGGAGTTACCTCCTGCCCATGTCTTTCCTTGGGGATTTGGTGATTTTCCCTTCTTGGTTGTCCAATCCTCCAAACTGATTTAACTGAAACCCAAGGCAGGCTGGGTGTGCATTCAGCCAGGTGTGCTGCTGGATTATTTTAAATAACTGGCCTTATATAAATTTAGTTGTAGTATGAAGCTGTTTATTTGCTCCCTTCTACCTGAATTTTGCAATTTGCTACTATTTTAACTAAGCCTTGTTAGAGCAAATGGCTTTAATTTGCTTTTGTCTCTCAGATGTGACAAGAGCAATGCACACATTTGTGCCTGGCTGGATTTCTCTGTGGCTGAGACTCACCAGTCAGATAAACTATGAAAATTTTTTAAAACCCTAATACCTCAGGACTGGCACCATGTCTGACATGGACTTGTGTGAGAGCTCCATGTTTTCTCACATTTGAGCAAACTGGCACAAGAACTGGCAAATCTGGAAGAAGCATCCATGCAGGTTGACTGCACAAATGAATTTAATTGTTTGCACAGAATCTGTTTTGCTGCTTCACACTGTAACAACACTGATCTGATTATTTTTCTTTGCTTTAACCAGCAAAATGTCTCTCATTGGTGTTTGCATAATTAATGCTATAGGATTGGGCTGTGATCCAGAGCCATGCCAGGAATCACTGTGCTCTCCAATCTGCTGCAAAACAGCATTTTCTAGCACATTATTTTTATTCTAATGCTGTAACATGGAAAGCCCTGCAGTGCCCTGGCTAATGTGGCTTCTTCTGTCTCTGCATCACAGTAGTTGGCTCTTCCCTGACCTGGGAGAGCTACAAATCCCATTAGTTTAAAAGCAGCATCATCCTGAATGTGTTCCTGCTTGTGAACTCCAAGCTGCATTTGTCTGTTAGATAGATCTACACAGTCTGCTTGTAATTGGGGTGTTTTAAAACCTGCTGGAGCAGCAAAGCTCTGCGAGGTGGGATGTCAGAAGGACTCACCCAAGCTTTGTGTGGCAGATTTTGTGATGCAGCTTCCCGTTTTCCTTGAGTGTCTGCAGGAAAACCCCTGATGGCTGAAGCTGTCCTGTCAGAGGTCACATTTGCTGTGTGTGGGATGGACTGGTTTAACTGGGAAAACCCTTGGAGATCCCTTTATTGCTTCTCTGAATGATCCACAGAGTGTTATCCAAAAGGGAAAGCTTTGTTTTGTTTTCAAGAGAAGGGAGTATTAATAATGATAACACAACCTTCTGGTTATTCTGTGGTGACAGGAACATAAGGGAGGAAATTAAATCCTACAATCCCAATAATGAAGCAGTATAATCAATAATGCAATCAAACAGATGATTATACCCTAATAATGAGCACACCCCCTCCTTCCCAGTGAATTCTGCAGCTTGGCTACCTGTGCTTCTCACCAGGCACACAGCCCTTTGTGCCAAATGGATTGAAAAGAGCTTTCCCTACCCCACTTCCATTTCATTTTTGCTCTCCAGCTTCCCCTTGCACACTCCAACCCCCAAAGCCCTTCCCTTCAATATGCTGCTTGACCAAATGTGCATTACCTGGTAGGATGATGCATCAAAAATACTTTTACTCTTCCTCCCTCCTTTTGTACCGTCTGGCAGAGAGGTCTTGGACCAGCTCCTTAACCCCCTGCCTGTTTTCTACCTGTGAAGCACAAAGATTGCTGTTCTTGGCCTTGTGGGTGTTTGCCTTGGGATGAGAAGGGTGGTAATTGATACAAAACTGCCATGACTGGAAGGGCTGCTCTAATCTCTCTTTATTGCTCTAAAGTGGCAAAAAATCATGGCTTAAATAACTCAACACACCTGGCCCAATGTCAGTGAGCATCCAGCTGTGCCAGGAGTGAAGGAGAGTTCTGGCCTGCCTAAAAACCTGACTTTGTTTTCTCTTTTCCATTTCCAAAAATGACTTGCAGAGGTGTGGGGGGAGGAAAGTGGGCGAGGTTGTGCTGAACAACTCTCAGTAAGTTTGGGAAGTCTCCTCTTTATCTGGCAGCTGTATTGCTTTGCTGATAAGCCCTGCAGCCAGCTCGATTTGACAGGATAAACCACGGCAAGCAGCAAACTTAATCTCCTTGAGGCAAATGGAAATGATGTCTTCCTGCAGATCTGTCTGTGCACATCCCAGAGGCTGCTGCCAGCAGCAAAGTTTGCTCCCAGGGGCTGCCCTGTGGAAACCCAGAGCACTGGGAATATTTCTCTGGCTGCTCTGGGGTGCCCTGACCCCCAGGGCAGCACTGACTTTGACCCTCATTCATGGAGAAAGTTTCCTACACTTCAAGATAGACTGGAATGCACAAAAGTGTGAAATAGATTATAGAGAGTAGTGTAGGTGTATCACTTGGTAAGAAATTTAGGTTCTGGGGTTTTTAGAATGTTGTGGATGGAAGCAAGTTGGAGGGCACAGGGTGTTGTCCTGGGTTTCTTCTTCATGCTTCTTCTTCCTCCTTTTTCTTCAGGGGTTTGGGTGGCATTTTGTAATTGGGCAGAAAAGTCCACATTGCAGCTCTTTGGGATCAGTGATTGGGTTAAAAGGGAAAATAATCTAGGTGTCAGTTCTTAACTGGACAGTTTAGTCTTCAAAGACCTTGTAACAAGAGATTGTTGGCCATTTTGTGCCTTCTAATGAAAAGCTGCTGAACTCATGGTTGTGAGACTGTTTCACTGATAAGAAATAATAGATGTGATGAGGAAAGAGATCATGGTGTGAAATGACCATCCAAACAGGACCTCTGAAATAAAGGAAGAAGAGACAGAGAGTTTTACTGCTGCAGCAGAGTTTTATTGATGGAAATCTGATGGGGTTTGTAAACCCAGGATAACAGGAGGAAGAGATTAAACAAAAGCTCTCAAGAGACTTTTGAAAAAAAAACTACCCAACCCTAAAAAACTTCTCCAAAATCCTCAAAACCCCAGATGTGTATGTTTTAAGACCATCAGCAGAGTGAAGGTGGTAGTGTTACCCCCAACCCATGAGAAGGGCAGAGAGGAGCATTAGTGCTAAAAGCCCCTACAGGTGGTCCAGCAACACCTGCAGAAAGGGACATAAAAGCAAAGTGCACTTCTGGGTAATTTTCTGAGCTAAAAATATGGGTAAAATAGATATAAACTTTCAAATATCATTGCCAATCCCCTCAGCACAAGGGCAAGTGCAGCTGGGAGGTGTGTGCTGGAGGCAGGGGAGTTGTGAGCAGTCTGGCAAGAAATGGGGAATTTCTACTTGAGCAGATACTGGTTATCTGGGCATAACTTTTGAGTGGGAAACACATTAAAAGCATTGTTCTTACTACAGTCCCAGGATGAAAGTTGTTGCAATTGAGGCTCTTGGTCTTTTTCTTGCCAGTGCTGATGGGGTCACTCAGTGCACAGCCTCCAGGGAGGGCTTTGGCTCCCATCAGAGCTGGCTGCAGGTTTCTGTTCATGGTTTCCAGGATCCCACCCTGGATCTCCCATTTCCTCTCTTCCATCATTTCATTGCTCAGACAACTCCTATCCTTGTCTCCTACAGAGTAGTTACAAAATTTTATCACTGGGCCCAAGGAAAATCAATTTGATTTAGCACACCAACAGTTAATTTTTAAAGGCATAATTCAGCAAAGCAACTTAGACTCTAAATCAGACAAACTAAATAAGAATGGGATCTCTTCTGCAAATTTATAGGTGGCAAACTGAAATGTCAGGGGGTCATATATTCATCTGTCAATGTGTAATGCAATTAGACAAGATAATTGGGCAAACTAAGTTTCTGCAGAGATCTGGGAAATGTATTAACTTTCCTTCAGTGGCTTTGAGAGCAGTGCAGAGCCATTGGGGTCGGTGTAAGGTGCAAAACTGAGTCTGGATTTAGGATTAAGGTGGGAAATATTCCAATGGGGAACACACACCCAGTCTGTTTTCTCAGTGTCTCAGGCACAGCTTAGAGGAGGAGCAGTTTGCTGTGTTCCCTTGTGTTGATTGAGGAGGGCTCAATAATGGAAATGGCAGGGGCAGATGTAAATATGAAGCCAGTAATATGTCTTAATTTAATCAACACTTGACAAAAATCCCAAGGAAGTAAATAATCTGTTCACTTAGCAGATTTTACTGGGGTATTTCCAAATCTTTAGTGGCAATGAAGCCTCAAGCTGAAGAGTAAACAGCAAGAATGATCAGAATTAGAAATACTGAGCTCTGCCTCTATTTTTTTTTTTTTCCTAAGAAAAGCTATGAAAGACATCTGGACAACTTAAACAGGATCACAAGCAACAAGGAGCCACAGAGACTGGGGCAAGGAGTGCATCTTTCATCATATTTAACTTCCCATCCAATTTTAATCCTTGTGCATGTTTATGTGTTTATATCTGCCCAGCCATCAGTTTATTTCTGCCCTGTTATCCCTTTAATAGCTGGCATATTTTAGGCATCAAGTCTGAAATAGTCACGAGAAAAAGCAAAAGTAAACTCTAAGAGGCAGGTTTAGAATTACCCCTGAATTAAAAAGCAGGCTTCAATATTTAATGATGAGGTACTAAATGATGTCCTGACAATTTTATTAAACTAAAGTGAGGCAGCACATTTGATTTAGGCCATCTAAGCTTTCTATTCCCCCTGCCTAGGAAGGCTTGTGGTAGTAATCAACTCCCTATATTCAAAGGAAATTGTTTCTTTATGGTTTAAAGTGTGAAGACTCTTCTAGCTAACCATATATTGCATCCAGCAGGACCCTCTTTTAGCCCATTCAGCATCAGGAGAAAGGAGCAAATAGCGACAAAATTAAGGGAGAAATTGCAGAGCAATGGCCTCGAACTGATGCAGGGCCCTAATTCAGCAGAGCACTCAAGCACACGTAGAACTTGTAATCTCTGTCACTTTTGATGAGGGGGTTGTGAACCCAAAAGCTTTTCTACCTTTTTCTCAGATCCATCAGCGGCTCTAATGAAATCAGGCTAAAACTTTTGGGTTTTATGTTCTCTGGGTCTGTATTGCTGCTGCCTTGCACCATTCAGCCTGGCCATTGATGGATATTGATGCCTGCAGCACAGGCTCCTCTCAGACCTGATTTGCAGTCCCAGGACTAGGATTGTCTGGGAGCCTTTAAACACAGTATTTTTATGTCATGGCTGGAGGTATGGAGTTATTTCCCACAGCCATGAGTTGATCAAACAACAGGGTGTAGCATCGTGGCAGGTTCATTACTGCAATTTAAACTCCACACAGAAACAGCCACCAATGAGGGGAAGGATGATCTGTTTGTATGAGCCTGAATTCCCCCAAGATTTCGCATTTAAGGCAATTACTGCACTATTCCTTCAGGCCTCATATACAGGAAGTTCTTGGACAATTATCAAGTGCAGGGGGAAAAACACACAGATAGAAAATGTGGATTTTAAAGCTGTGTTAGATTCCTTCCCAGGAAAGCCCATGGCTCAAGCAGAGCTCCCAGGGCACAGGGGCATTGGGAGGGTTAAAAAGGATTTGATAATTGTGCTGGGACCCCATCCCAGGTTTGTCTGTCAGCTGATCTCCAGCACCACTGACAACGTGAACGTTCATCAGGCAGATGTCATCAGTGCTTGCTGAATTCTCCCTGAGGATGCAGGAATTTTTGGAAATCACCACTTTAGCAAAGCTCTCCAGTAGGAATGCTTGGCTGATGCACAGTGCTGTGAAACCTAGAATTTGAGCATGCAAGGTTAATAAACAGCAGCAAGTTACCATAACTCACAAATTAAAGGCCCCAATTTTCACAGTCGGGCTGTGAGATCTAATTAAGGCTGGTGGTGCAATTCAGTTGTTTGGAGAGTAACTGCCTTGTTTAATTTATCCACAGATTTTGCTGCCTTCATTTTTTTTTTAAGTAGCAAAGGAAGACAAAGCAAGACAGAGACCTTTCCCTCAGGACTGTGTCCATCTGCAGCAGAAAGCTTCAGTTCCTCTGTGCTTTGCAGTTTATTATTACCTCTCACTGGTTATTTTCTGGGTAATAGAGGAAGCTGCTGGGTTTATTTTATCTCCTTCATCACTTTAAACAATGTCAAAGAGGGCTAATGCCCACGATGGATGGTTTGCTATTAGAAATATGAATATTATTCAGTGTAATTGGTGCATCACTGTTATCTCGGTGGTGTTTGCCTCGGGCTGGATCCTCTGATGGATCTGCAGGCCAGTGTGTTATATCTGACAGAAGGACTAAAAAACCCTAAAGTCATCCTTTGTTTCCAAACAAATGAGCAGCTAATCCTAAAGCCCACAAGGGGTGAGGCTTTTGGGTGTTCCCACTCAGCCAGGTCACTGGGATATTCCTGGTACACCAGGGGCTTCTCCTGGAAATAGAGAAACAAGAAAGAAAGGGAATTATTAAGGCAAATTCATGTTTGATGCTTCCACCCTGGAAAACTAAGCCTCTTATAGCAGTTTTGAGTACCAGGATCCATTGGATTGGGGCATGCCAAGAAATGTTCTTTATTGGGAAGGAATTCTCCCCTGGGCGGGTGAGGAGGCCCTGGCACAGATGCCCAGAGCAGCTGTGCCTGCTCCATCCCTGGAAGTGTCCAAGGCCAGGTTGGACGGGGCTTGGAGCCACCTGGGATAGTGGAAGCTGTCCCTGCCATGGCAGGGGTTAGGAACAAGACGAGCTTTAAGGTCTCTTCCAACTCAGACCATTCCATGATTCAGTGATTCTATCATCTGTGCAGAATTATATCCACAATAAACCATTTTTTAGCCTTCAGGTAATCAAATACCAGCTGTTAAGTAAAAACAGAGTATCTTGAGTGTTGGCTTAATTTGTATGCAATGACTTATTTTTAATTGGTAGAGAAGAGGTTCCCATAGAGGGATTAGGGTTTGGCAGTCCCTTTTCCTGACATTTAATGCCGTGCTCAACCTGCCTTGTTCACTGTCCACACAGACACTCCGGTATCTGCTGTGCTGGAGAGCCCTGCAAGGGCCAGAAAAAGCCATATTTGTCAGCAAAGCAGAGTGTCACGTCGTGATTCAACCAGGGAACCAAAGTGTGAGTGACGAGAGGAGTCGCTGCGAGCGCTGCTCAGGGAGCGTCTGCAGCCCCGTTTCTCTTCACAGAGAAAAGCAAGGCACAATTCTCCCCAAGAATATTCTTATCTCACTTGCTGTGCCTGTGTTTGTGCCAAAGTAGAATGCAAGATGGAGATTGTTTACCCAGAGTGATGGTGTTTTGTTTCCTTGGTCTGTCATGGCCAGGTGTGTGTGTGTGTGTGTGTCGGGACTGTCGGTGACATTCATGAGATTCTGTGCAGTGTGTGCAGAGTTGAGTGCTTGGCAGATTCAGTTTAGATGTAATGCAACATAGAATAATATAGTATAAGTAATTAATTAGCCTTCTGATACCAATGGAGTCCTCCTCATCATTCCTCCCTGCCATGGGGGCTGCCTGTGAATTCGATAAGCGTCTGCTCGAGGGGCTGTGTCGGAACCCAGGACACCTCTGGGTGCCCTGGGTGACACGTGCCCCTGGCAGGGGGCTGGGGAGTCCTGGCAGGAAGACAAAGACGCTTGGGATTTCAACTTAACCCATGGAGCAAATTACCAACCTTGTATGGAATCACAAGTCACAGAAGTTTAAGTAGAGTAATAATTAATTAGTCACTGGGTGAAAAGCGGAGTTTTGGGGATTTTATTATAGGGGGTCTAGGAGGCAAGATAGAGGGACTTGGGCATTGTCCTGTTCTTCTTCCTTCTTCCTAGCCTCCGTCCTCTTGGTGATGGTGGCACATTTAGATTGGTCTAGAGTAGAAGTAGACAGTCTAACATAGGTGATAGGCATTGGAAAATAATGATCAATAAAGTACACGTAACTCATAGTATAAAACATAGACACCAGCCCAGGGGCGAGCAGTGTGCCCTTGACAGACCTGCAGACCAGACCTCTGCATGTCTGAGAGAAAATATTTTAGATAACAGACAATAACCAACCTTGTGAACCAGAGCTGAAGAATCCCAACTCTTTCTTTGGCTGTCGGGCTGGGAAAAAGGGACTCCGGGGTCACCCTGACAGCAGGAAACCCGAGAGGGCTGCTCTGCCCACCCTGGCAGCTCCTGCTGGGGGCACAGTCCCTCCTCCCCGCTTTCCTCAGCCACTTTTCCTCAAAACCCCAGTTTCAAGTGGTTTCCTGCTTCGCTGCTTCCCTGCTTTGGCTCAGCATCTGCTGCAGGAGCCGGGGGATTCCTCAGTGAGGTTTCTGTTTGATGGGGGACCCTGGGGCCCTGGCTTCTGCTGGAGGAACTAAATAGCTTACATCAGGTTTTGGAGCACCCTCTGCTCCAGAAGAAACCAGTGGGGAGCTGCATCCACTTCAAGTTTCAGAGCCCATTTAGCTTTGATTTGCATCTGGTATCTAGGGCAAACTCTGGGAAGTGTTTTATTTCATCCAGTCTCGCCGATGTCTGTGATTTTATCAGGAAGTCTCAGGGTATTTGGTGTGTTTTTTTTCCTTAACATCCCAGCTTTAACCATCAATTGATCACATCAGAACTGAGTCACTCAGTTAAAAATAAAAGCTTGAGTCCCCTGAAACAATGAGTTACAGTCAGGAAAGCACAGAAGCTGCAAGAAAAAGGGAAGGGGAAGTGCAAGAACCCAGAATTTTCTATAGAGGACATCTTGTAAGGGATCCTTTGGCCAATAAACAGTATTTTGGGAGGTCTGGGTTTGGTAAACATGCAGGAGAGCAGATGATGTGAGGTGCTGGAGGGGTTTCTGGCTGTTTCCATCTGATTTGGAAAGGAAGGCTGCCCAACCCTACCTTGTTTTATCCCAGGTGAACAATAAAAATATTGGGTTTATAAAAGCTAAATGATGTTGTGTGAAAGCAGGGACAGAGTGGAAAAGTGATGCCAGTGACAGAGTCCATGGCAAACATGGGAAGAGCTCTCCTGGTCTAGCCCTTCTGGGTGATGCTCCTGGGTGCTGTGCTTGTGGGAGTTCTGTACCATTCCCTGGAGAAAAAGCCTTAAAATGGAAAAACATTGAACATATAAATGAACTCAAGCATTTTTCACTCCATTTATGCAGCAGCTGTCCTGGGATGGGACTTCCTGGGAAGGCAGACAGGACGGGTGGGGTGAGAACACTTCTTCAGCAACTTTTCCCATTGGAGGGGAAAACAGAGCAGAGGGCTCCAAGGGGTTTGGAGCAGGGAGCAGGAGCCAGGGCGGGCACCCCAGGCATATCCCATCCCAGTGAGTCACTGGAGCAGAGTGCTGCTCATTTTCCACATTCGCAAAGCTGGAATTCTGGCTAAAGTATCCCCAGTGGCATCAATATTCCATCAGGCTCCCAAGGCTGCTGTGTGCACAGCTCCCCCTGTGCTGTTTGGGAAACCCAGGCACCTGAGAAATATTTGACCTAAGCTGCCATTCCCATTTTTTACTTCTTTTCCTTGCTTTCTCTGCACAGCCAACACCATTTGTCACATCCCAGGTGAGGGGAGGGAGAGGCAGCTCCTGCTCTGTGGCTCTCCTATCCTGCACCTCAGCCCGGGACAGCTCCCTGCTCATCCCATGCAAGAAGGAAAATTCCCTTTAAAACACCAGGTCAGGGAGCTTTCCTGCATGGAAGTGCCCTTTTCTCCACAGCCAGGACTGCTTCCTGGGCAGCTGATTTTAATTACAGCAGGGTAATTGCAGCAGGCCAGCCCAGCTCCGGGCTCCCAGCCCCAGAGGAACCCTTGGGAATATTCCTCTTCCCCCTCTCCCTGCCCCAGCATTCCCCAGGCTCCACAAATCCCAACTTTCACACACCAAGGGGGAACAGTCATTGTTATCTCAGGACTGTGAGCCAAGGAGAGAAATAAGAGGACAAAAGAGCAGCTGGTTTTGTTGGGGCTTTTTGTTTCCCTTCCCCAGCTCCATCATTCTTACATTCCCAGCTCTGTCTGCAATTCCAGCCTGCTTCAGGATATCTCTTGCCAGCCACGGATGCCCTGTGGGATTACCCTTTCTCCTCCATTGTCTTTGCCTGCTTTCCTGCAGATAATAGGGAATACAGCATCTTGCAGCTCAACAATTCTTGGGAAAACACTGTGTTGGGTGGCTTTGCTGCCTGACAAGGGGTGGTACAGCATGAGAGAAATGTCTGGGGTAGAACTGAAGGATTGGTGCAATAAAAACCTTGTCATTGCTGTTGGTGCAATAAAAACCTTGTTGTTGGTGTTGGTGCAATAAAAACCTTGTCATTGCTGTTGGGGTTCCACTGGTTCCCCCTCAGAGCAACATCACAGACACCACAGCAGCAGAAATAAAGGGGGAATTTTCATTTCCTGTTAAAGGAGGTGTAACTGGGCCATGCTTGGGGTCTGAACCCCAAAAAACTGGTGGAGTGAGCTGCAAGGTTTCCTTCAGAAGGGGCTAGGCTGTGATGATTATCTTTGTAATAGATAATCATCAAGAAATGCTCCTTCTATGATTCTTTCTTCTACGACACCCAATATGTGTGATTTGGGCTGCTTTCACCCATAACTCTGCCCAGCTGTTCCACAAAAGTCATTTCACCTGTCAGGAGGTGCCACAGGGACCTGCCCACACTACCCTGGTGTTGCCATCATATTTTCTGAAAAATCTCTTTGCCTAGAATTCTTCCCTTGGGAAACTGAGAGGCCTCAGAGAAAAATGTAAATAATAATTATCTGATTTGCTTCTCCTGTTTTGCTGCTTTTGAATGTGGTAGGTGATTGTTTCATTTGTTCCATGTGAATTGTTTTGACTTAATGACCAGTCAGGGTCAGGCTGTCAGGAAGGAGTCACGAGTTTTCATTATCATTCTTTGTAACCTTCTGTCTGTATCCTTTCTCTATTCTGTAGTATCGTTTTAGTATAGCGCTATATAATATAATATAATAATAAATTATCCTTCTAAAAGCATGGAGTCAGATTTTATAATTTCTCCTCTGTCCTGGGGACCCCAGAAACCACCACACCCTGGTTTCCCACTGCTGTGGTCCCTGGCAGCCTTTCTTACCCCTCAGAGGATGCCAGGAGTGGGGAGTGGTGTGTGCCAGGGCTCTGTTTGCCTCCTTTTAGAATCACACATTCTAAAGCCAGTGATTAGAAGTCATTAAAAGCAACAGATTCCTTATTAACTAAGGCTTTGTGCCATCACTTGGGGCACTGGGTGACATTTCCAAGCCTGCTTTGGCTGTGAACCTCTGCAGCAGAATCCCTGGCGTTTGCCTTGCCCGTGGCTCTGAGGACTCACCTGTGGCACAGTGAGAGCTCTGGGAAGTGTTTAATTTAGAAACAGCTCTCTTTGACTTCATACAGCTATTTATTTCTCAGCCTTTATTTGTTTGGATTGCCATGAAACTGCTCAGGAGGAGATTTGGGGTTTTTCCCCCAAACTTTTCATCTACATTTAGTGCCTCTGGGAAGTGTTTAATTTAGAAACAGTTATTTTTAACTTTATACAGCTGTTTATTTCTCAGTCTTTATTTATTTGGATTGACATGAAACTGCTCAGGAGGAGATTTGGGGTATTTTCCCCAAAATTTTACATTTAGTGCCTCTGCTGGATCTGAGCTTGTGCTTTGCCTCGTGGTTTGTGACAGAGGCAGGAAGTCAGGGGGATATGAAGAGGTCACAGGAATAATTTACTTAATAAGACGTGTCTTCCTGCCTACAAGCTGTTAACGTTATGCTTAGTCCCTGAACCATGAAAGGTTATAAATTACTTGTTTATCTAGCTCATTTCTGGATGTTTCCATTCTCTGGGTGACATTCAGATCCCTTTTTCTGACTCATTCTGCTTTTGAGCACTTCAAATCACACAGCACTGGTTCTGATGGATAATTTTGAAAGCAAATTCAGGGTTTCGGTGGCTTATTTTTTGCCCCAGCAATATCAATTTCCGAGGGTTCTTTTCTCTTTTTGGGGGATGGTGTGTTGTCTAGTAAAATGCCAATTAAAAATCTGGGGGATATTTAGGGAGAAGTCTCTGTCCAAGGTGCATCCTAGGTGTGAGAGCTCCAGGAAACCCAGCCTGGTTATCCCAGCAGCCTCTGCATTCCCATGCCAATTTATTTCCCAGTAACTGATACCTGAACAGTGTCTAAGTATCCAAGTGGGCAAGGAGAGGGGAAAAAATGGAGGAGGGTGGAGGGCTGTGTGAAATTCAGAGCAAGAAGAACAGAGGAGGAGGAAGAACAAAGTGCCCAAAGCAAGGGAACAGGCTCCAGGCAGGGAAGAGGATACAGGGATATTTTATCATTTCTTTCCTCTTTAAAATCTTATTTCTCAAAACTCACCTGACAAGTTCAGCAGTTTCACTCAAAAAAAAAAAAAAATCTTAAAACTACGAGAGACAAGTGGTAAAATTGGCACTGGGGATTGTGAGCTGGTGGTCAGGCCATGTCCTGGGAAATCAAGATTAGAAAAAAACATGGATTTTTAAAGGCTGTCCTGAACTGATTAAATGTCACTAAATCACTCCAGAACTGTTCTAAAATTTTTATAGAAATAGTCTAAATTTTTAAGTTCATCTGAACATCCCTTGGGATGTAAAAACCATATGAACAGAGGGTGATGGGCAAAAAGGGACAACATGAATGGTTTAATAAAATCAGGGACATTTTTCAGTGTCTGGTTCTCATCAATGGGTCATGCAAAAAGAGTCTCCAAATTTCCTAACCCTAAAACTAATGTGAGACCTACCAAAATAACCTGTTCACCAAACTGAAACCAGAAAATTGAGCAAAACTTCTAACAGAATATTCCATTTTCCTCTGGGTCAGCCTACATCACCACAAACAAACCACCTGGTTGTTTCAGAGGATGCAGAAGAATTTGCTAAATACATTTTTTTGCCAAAACATTTCAAAGCAAAGTTTATTTGTTCACATTCTGTTGCTAATTCCTCTTGTAAATATTGTGTGAAGTGTTTGTTGTTCTTTTAAACTGTGAGCAGCTGTAGTGGTCTGGGAGACAGCACTAATGAACAGATGTGTATGGCAGAAAAAAAGTGATTATCTTCCTTTTGTTCACCAAAACTTGTTAATTTGGGACTGTTTGCATTTCAAGCTTCGATTTTATTATACACCAAAGGTGTAATAGTGGGCTTTAGAAGCTGAGATTATTTTTTTTGCCTTTAGTTTTTCTTTTCCCTTATTTACCTATCTGTAAAATGAAAATCCATGAATTACCCATTCCAACCCAGCTTCCTACTGGTTCCTTATGGTCTGCAAGAAGCTCATATAAAATAGATTGGGGAGAAGTCAGCTGTAATCAGTGGAAAATGAGAGTTCCCAAAGCCCTAAACAGTTTACATGAGCATCACTTGTATAAGAAAACACAATAAGGAAAGAATTGGGCATCCCTGAACTTCCCTCTTCATGCCTTTAGCTGACTGTGGTCTCATTGTGGCCTTACCAAACTCAGAGAAATGTTTCTCATGTTCCAGTAGGAGCAGAATTAGGGATTGTTTGGGTGGTTGTGGTTGCTGCTGTTCTCCATGAGATGTTTGGAAGTTTGGGGAGAGCACAGGAGAATTCAAAGGTTTCAGCCAGGCTGGCATTGCTGGGGTGATTTATGTCTCTAAACCACCATCAAAAGCTGGAAATCTACTGAAAAGCTCTGTATAGTTGTGTTAGTCATCTTGGGCCTTCAGCTGTGCTCCAGTGGGAAATGGAGATTTTGAGGTGTTGAAGTCCTTGGGTGGACATCAGGGGCTCAGTCTGGGAATGGTCTGTCAATGGATTCATGACAGGAGATTATGGAAAAGAAAATCAAATAATCTCCCTGATAATCCAGGAAAACTTCCTGCAGATCCCTTTGTACTGCCACTGTGTGCAAGCGTGGAAATCCAGCTGAGCACCAAGGATTTGGAGAAGTCCAGGCCAGGGGATTTTAAATCCTTTCCTCAGATTCTTCTTGAAAACACAATGTACATACACTTATAACCATATATATATATGTGTGTATGTATGTGTACACACACACACACACACATATATTTATATGTTTACTTATTTAATATATTTATTTATATTAATATACATTTATTTATTTGTTTATTTTTATTAAAATAAGTATATTTACTATTTACATATTAACATTCATTTAACATTAATTATAGTTAATATTTATATTTAGAATTTAATAGTTTTATATATTTAATATATTTATTTATTAATATTTATTAATTTATATTTCATATTCCTTAATAATGTGTCACTTTGAGGTGTATTTCCCCAGCCTGAACCTCTCTTAATTTCATCCTTTTTATTTCTGTCTCTGCCCTTTTTTAAAGCTATTAATTTCCTCCCTGCCTTTGGCACTGACTTGTTGTCTCCACGTTCAGCCCTGTGTGTCACCCCACTGCACCCCAGCACCAGGGGTCCCTTTTAAGCTCTGCTGTAATTGAATATTCCAGTTACAGGGCATTGGGGTGGCTCTGCCCTGCCACCGTGTGAAGGTCAGAGGATTTTAGGGTCACCCAAGACCAGGTGATGTCCCTCCCTCATTTGCAATGGGAACCTGTTATTATGCAGCTCGAAAACCTACAGGCAGCTCAGGCATCTACCTCATGCTGCAAACTCATCTCTTATTTATTGTCCACCATTTAAATGAAGTCACATTTACTGTGGCTCCAAGGCATCTTTTCCCCCTTGAATCTCTGTCTCCAATTATTTTCCCCCAGATGTCATTAGCTGCTGTTTGCCAGGTTGCATCTCATTTTGTTTTCTGTCTTTTTGCTTAATAACAAAAAAACATGAGGGGTCACTTTGAGGCAGTGGAACTAATGGGCAATCATGGATATTACAGAAGCTTGAAAAATTATTAAGGTGATGAAATCTTTCTAGTGCTACATGCTAATGAAAACCCAGCATGGGGCTCTTTCTGAGATAATCCTATTTCTAGGCTGATTGAAATATCATTGGGAGTGTTTTCTTCTAAATACATATGTTCTAAGGATCCATACATTTGACTTCCCATGAAACTGGAGTTTGCTTTTCATGAACTGGTGTATGAAAGAGATTAGTGGATGCTTGTAAAACCTTATTAAGCTGCTGTCGTTTGACATTTTGTGGTGGAGGGACAGTCTGGGGTGGGCAGTGGAGCAGGGGCTGGGTGTGCTGCTGCTCCTGCCCACAGCCACCAGAGCCTCCCTCCCAGGGCTTTGCCCACAGCACCAGACAGGGCTGGGGAGATGCTGGCCTGCAAGGAGCTGAGTAAAATGGATTTTTATACAAGGCTTGGGAAATGGCCATGTTGATGGTCCTATCAAGGAGTCTTCTTTTTCCAGGACACCATGGGAATATCTGCTGTGTGAGCCAGTGCAGCTCCCAGCAATCCCTGAGTGATTGCTCGATGCAGCTGGGGTGGCTTTGTGGCACTTTGGTGGTTAACAGGTTATCCCTGCCATGAGGCTCACCGAGCTGTCACGAGGTGCCAGGCACTCAGGCTCTCCAGACCTTGGCTCACGGGATCACCACGGGCTCCTCGTGGGCAGGGGAGTTTGAAATGAAACACAAGGGAAGAGCTTTTCTCTGCATGACCCCATCTCTGTGCTTTGGGTGACTTTTATTCACTCCACGGGCTGAGTAAAGTCCCAGTCTGGGCTCGGCTGGAATAAACATCTGTGGCTGAAAAACTGCACTAATGCAGGGAACACATGATGAAAAGTGGGGATTGTGAGCGGGGATTTTTTATTCAGTACAAGGAAAATTCTCTCCCCAGAATGAATGGCAGCTATTCATGTCAATGAAAGGAGAGATAAGGAGTCAGGACAATTTTACTAACCCTTAATAAGGCTCCCAATCTATTTATAAATGGCCATCGATGTGTGGCTCTGCTTTCAGCTGAAGACTGATGGCAATAGTTCAGTTCAACCTCTTTTTTTTTTTTCCCTTAGTGCTCTAAAAGCATTATGGACTTTGTTGCTGGTTTTCCTTCAATCAGATGCTGATGTTACTGCAGCTTGGTCCCTCCTCACCCAGGGATGACTGCAGGGCTCTTGGAAATGCCTTCCCCACAAGCCAAGACCTCTCCTCCTCCTCATCTGATCAGAGATCACCCTTTGACCCTCATTAACCCTTTCACCTTCACCTTTCCAGACACAGATCACCCTCCCTTACCTACTGATTCTGAGTTTCATTTGGGTGACATCAGCCCCTGGAAGGATGAATCCTGTGGGATTTACACCTCCAAGGGTTGCACCAGCACAGGAGGAGATGGTGGGCTCCTCCTATGTCACTTTCTTTCCAGCTTCAGGGAATTGTGAGCTTGAAACAGTCTCTGCTAGTCCAAGTAGATAATTCCTGTTTGTTCCCCCAGGAGCAGGTCCTGCTTTGGCTCCCTTGAACAGCAGCTTTAACTTTCTAAGTAATCTATGAAATGGTAAAGGTGTTAATGGTGTGTCCAAAAGTGCCTGCTCAAAATATCCCAGTGCCATCCCTGTTTTGTCCAGTGAAGCTGTTGGATGGAGGCAGTGCAGGATCAGCAGGGCTGGGGTGGGAATTGATGCCATTAGCTGTGGTTTATTGACATTGAGGGAAATCTTTCATTCTAGACTTCATATGAATTGTTGCTGGTTTGTTGGTTTTTTGGGGTTTTTTCTGTTTTTAATATATTGAGCTGCATTCTCAGAAATCACCAGATGAAATCTCTGCCTGTTCTCTGTCTCAGGCACCCATAATGATAAATTTGGGCTCTAAAACTGCAATGCTGTTATCATGTGCATTCCTGTACTGCAGTTTATTGGCTTCAATTGTACATTTATTTTATTTTCTCTCCTTTTTTCCCATGTCTATTCACATTCTTTCAAGTGCAGAAAATGAGATTTGTACACCTGCTGAATAATCCCATGCACCAAACCCCAGATGGAGGGAAAGAACACCACTGTTGTTCCTTCCACAGACCCTCCTCGGGTGTTTTTGTACCAGGCTGTATTTTGAAATATTACGGGGAGATTTCGGAGGAAGAAAGGTTTCTGCTTGGCTGCTGAGATAATTTTCTCTGGAACCATATTCCAAAAGGCTTCCCTTGATATTTTACATCACATGAAGCTGTGACCCCTTTGGCTTCGTGGCATATGTGTCTTAAAAACACACTCTTTGCATAAAAGCCTTGGAAATGCTCTGAAGCCCGAGACTGCAGCAAGGACCAAATCCATGTGATGTTGTCATAACAACAAACAATAATTTGAAATGCAGATTTTTCATCTCTACTCTTTGGTTGTGATTGAAAGCTGTGGAAAATGGGGGATTTGCTGCACTGAGATTGTTCCTATTAGAATAAGAAGGTGATAATGGGAGTTGGGAGGATGCCTGAGGGATCAGGAGGATGAATTATGAATACTCCTAAACTGTAACACAGCTAAACCAAGAGCTGGTTGTGTTCCTGTGCTGGCCTATCCAGCTCTTTCTGCTGAGCCTCTAAGACTGGTGTGACACGGGGGCATCTCTGGAACAAACAGCTTTCCTGCAGTAAAGCCTGAACTCCCAGCCCTCTGATCAACCTGTGGAAATTGCAGCATCTTTGGTGTTTGTTTCCAAACAGGTGTTACATCCCTTGGAGCAGATGAAGGGAGTTTGCTGGGTTATTTACAAATAGCTTTTGCTGCTAAAAAATAGTGTTTTCTTTTAGTGAGAAGGGAGCTGTGTGATTCCCCCACTATTGTATTTGCAGGGAGCCCTGATGAAGGAAGGAAGGAAGGATGAATCTGGCTCCATGTTCTCAGAAGGCTAATTTATTATTTTACAATACTATATTATATTAAAGAATACTATACTGTACTAAACTAAAGAATACAGAAAGGATACTTACAGAATGCTAAAAAGATAATAATGAAACTTGTTACTCTCTCCAGAGTCCTGACACAGCCTTGCCCTGATTGGTCATTAAGTCAAAACAATTCACATGAAACAAATCAAACCTGCACCTGTTGGTAAACAATGTTCAAACCCCATTCCAAAGCAGCAAAACACAGGAGAAGCAAATGAGATAAGAATTGTTTTCCTTTTTCTCTGAGGCTTCTCAGCTTCCCAGGAGAAAAATCCTGGGTGAAGGGATTTTTCAGAGAATGTGAATGCCACACCCCACATCTGTCACTTCATCAGCCACTGCTGCTGTCACCTGCTCTTGTGCTGTTCTGGAGGTCAGGCTCAGCTCCCAGCCCAGCCCACAGGTGCTCTCCACACCCCCTCTGTAAATCACAGCCATTCCCTGGGCTGCCATTCTGAATCCAGGGGGTGCAGCCCTCCTTCCAGATGGGGATGAAGCATTTTTATTATATATAATATATATATATAATATAATCTAAATTATTCCCGTTTTTGTGAGTTCCTCTCCACTGTTCAATGCAGGGTGCAGGGGCAAGCCAGGGCACTGCCTGGGGAGGGAGGGGTGAAAGTACAGCCCAGGGCTGGCCACTGCCTCACTTTAATATTTTATATCCAGATAAGAAAAAAATCACACTCTGCACGTGAACTCCAGCCTGTTTTCTCTGCCCTTTCTGGCTTCATTTGTGCTCCTTTTGTTACTTTTCATGTTTCATGATGCCTCAAATGTCAGAAACCTTCTTATTTTCCTTGATGGGTTTTGTGATTTCCTTAGTCATCCATATCTGTCCTCACTCTTTTCTTGTTCTAATATCTCTGAGAAGCCAGTTCATTTCCTGAGCTTTACACAAGGGCTTTTTCTTTTACTTTTTTATTTCTAATCTTCATTTCCTTTCTCTGTCCCCGTCCATCCTCTTTCCACTCACTCATTTCTGCTCTTCCTGTTGCACCAGCACTTTCCTCACAGCCTGGGTAAAACCTAGCCAGTTAGATTTTTATAAAAGAATAATCATAAAGTGAATACACTTGGTGTATCAACAGAGGCAAGATTTGTTCTGAGCAGTGTAAATATTCTCGTGATCTCAGAACCCTTGAAATGAATCTTCCACCCTTTGGAAAAGAGGAGCCAATGGCATTTGTTGGTGCTCTGGAGAAGCTGGGCCAAGCAGGAGAAGCACATCAGTAGCCTGCAGCTATTTCAGACATATCTTACCACTCATCTATAGAAACTGCTGTTAGGCAGAAAAAAAGATGAGGAAAAACCAGACACAAGCCTTAACTGCAATTATTTCTAGTGGCAGGTGCAATCTCCAAAGCTGCAGGGATTTCTGCTTGCCTCAGATAAGTCTCTCAGCTTTGGATGTCTTTTTTGGAGCCTCTTTCAGTGTTGCTTTGCTGCAGAGTGCTGGGACAGGCTGGTGGCTCTGGCCAGCTGGCCCAGTCTCAGATCCAAGGTCCTGCCACCACCCCTCTGCTTCCCCTGCAATGCTCCAGGCTTGATTTGCACCCCACAAATTCGACTGCTTAACTGCCTTGTCTTTCTTAATAATAATTCTGGAATAAACAACTCTTATTCAACAATAATTTGATGTTTAGGACAAATCACTGCTATGGCTGCTGCAGTGGTTTCATTGAGAGATTTTTATATGCAAAATTATACTCTGTGTTTCATTCCTCATGGTGGAATTTATTCCTTCTCCCCTCCCTTGCCTGCAGGGTCACAGTTGCAGCCTCTCTCCCTCCCATCTTTCTTAGCAAACACCAAAGCAACACATTCTTAATATTTCAGCAACATCTATTTCCTCTGTCAGCAATCCAATCCCACCGTGTCTCCAGAGGCTACTTGAGTCTCTTTCAATGATCCTTTTTTGTATTCCACACTTGGAAAAAAAAAAAAAAAAAGGGAAAAACCAGTATTTGTATTTGTCTCCAGCCTTAGTGCAATTCCCATTTTCTGTCTGATGCTGCTGCTCTAAACCCCCTGCCCAGCTCTCCCTTCACTCTGTGCCCCATTTGCTCTGCCTCTGATGGGTCAGGGCCTTCTTTCCCCCTTGATTATTCCAACATTCCCCATTCCTGCACCATCACACATTTATTTATTTATTGCTACCTAAGTCCAGGGCTTAACTATCTTTTTGCTTAATTATTTTTTGTTAAGCAAATTTTGTTAAGCAAAAAGTTAATTTTCTTAACTATTGGTTAACTAAGTTTTGCTTAACTATTTTCACCCCTTCTGTGGCCTCACTTGTTTTCTCCAATGATTTCATCCTAAGGCTTTTTGTTGCTGCATTTTGCCCATCAGGAGGAAGTGACAGACCTTGGCTAATGAGAAGTGCTGGGTTTGTGCTCCACGAGGTGATGATTGGGTCAGGGGGCTCTGAGCACAGGCCACTGTGTGTTAACCAGTGTAATTCTGGGACACGTGGGTATTTCATCTGAGAGGAGGATATGGATGAATAAAATCAGTCACAGACAGAAAAACTTGGCAGCTTTCAGGTTATGAAATACCTGAAATGCACTTATTCATCAGGCTGCATTCACAGGCAGGTTCCATCCAGCCATGAATTTGTACTCAAAAAGCAAATTGTCTCCTCCTCCCAGTGAATAAAGCATGTGAACCTCTGCAGTCCTTCTCCCAAGGCCTGAATTCACGTGGCAGAGTTGGTGCTCTCTGCAGTTTCTCCCATCTGTGATGGGAAAATTGGTGTGTTTTTCAATGGAAAAAATCAACATAAAATCCCAACACAGACAACATAAATATATTCCTGTTAGTGGATCAAAGTAAGTACTAGATTTCCCATTAAGGCTTCTTTTAAACTCAAAGTGTGCATTAAAAGCCCTAACAGGTTTATTTCCAAATAGCTTGATAACACATCTTAAACCACATTCCTCCTATTCCAGACAGGATCAGGGTTTTACAGCTGGCCCTGTGCAGCTCTAGCATTTCACCCAGCAGGGTCAGATCAGCCAGGCAGCAGTAATTCCCTTACTGGGGGTTCCTGGGGAGGGGTGGGAGCTGTGGGACCCACACCTCATCTGAGTGCTCTGCACGGGCACCAGGAGTAGGAGAAACACCATTTTCTGATAGGTCCCAGGAATGTATCTGAGTTGTGGTGCTTTGTCCTCAACCCAGAATTTGCATTTGATGTCTGCCCAGGATGTGTTTGATCCCAGCACGAAGGGAGCCCAGGCTGCTTTCTCTATCCAGCTCTGTGTTAACTCCAGCTCTCTCTTTCAGCATTTTGCCCTTTTCCTTGTAATCCAGCAGCCTCTCCAGAGCTTCCTTCGAGTTTGTGGGAGAGTCCAGGTTAAAGCTATTAAAACTGGTGGGTTTTTTAACCTGAAGCAGCAGAATTCTGTGTTTTCTTGTGCCAACAGAGCGAGGCATTTGGACAGGCAACGTTCCACAGAGAGAGGCAGCATCTGGTCCAGGCCTTGCTGAGTCCTTCTGATATTCCCTTGAAGTGCAGAGATGTGGAGAGCCATCCACTGGGATCACAGGCTGCCTTTCCACATCTGAAACAGCCATGGATAATCCTGGCTGGATCAAAAACCATGGCCAGATCTGCAGCTCTTCCAGCTGCTGGGTGCTGCTGTGGCTAATCTGCTCTGGGCAGCACCTGCCCTTTCAGCTCCTTGCTGTGGGCTGTGTGCTGCACGTGGGGAGCTCTGCTGGCCAGCAGCACTCCCTAATCCCTTTGGAGCAGCGTCAGAAGTCACTGACAGCCACTTCACTGGGAGCTGTGATGAGAATTTTTAATTCCTCTCTTTGCAGCATGAGATCTTTTCAGCCTGGATGGCTCTGTTATGATGCTAAGGAGTCTAAAATATCACTTTTTTTTCCTGCTGATATCATTTTACATCAAATACAGGGCATCATCACTTTGGTGGCAGAGCAGGGACTGGTGTCCCATGCAGCCTCAGAGTGCTGTGCAGTTACTGTGACTTTGTGGAATATTTCTGGCACTGCCAGCAGTTCTCAAGCTTCTGCTGTTCAAATAATGTGTTCACCATTTGAAAAGTGAGCAAAATTAGGTGAGATAGAGGGAGAAATTCTTGGCTGTGAGGGTGGTGAGGCCCTAGCTCAGGGTGCCCAGAGCAGCTGTGGCTGCCCCTGGATCCCTGGAAGTGTCCAAGGCCAGGTTGGACAGGGCTGGGAGCAGCCTGGGATGGTGGAAGTTGTCCCTGCCATGGCAGGGTGGAACAGGTTGAGCTTTAATATCCCTTCCAACCCAAACCATTCTGTGATTCAATGATATTTCCATCCAGCCTGAGAGAAAAACTATTTTTAGGCTCTTTTGTTGTCACAGGTGTAGCTGAGCTGCTAACAGAAGGTTCTTGGTGTGCCTGAGGTTGGCAGGGCTGCGGGCAGCAGCTCGCGCGCGTTTCCCTCGGGCAGCCCTTGACTCCACGCTGGAGACAAGTGTCGATTTGTCTGTCAGTAATTTTGGCAGCACCACAGCTCCTTTTAATCAGCTCTTTAAAGACTTCACGGCTGGTGGCCAAACTCCTGCTGCACATTCAATGGAGCAATTTACTCTTCAGCTTCTCCCGGCGCCTGGATCTATTGCACGATGGCACGGTGTGCTCTGAGGGGTGGGACAGAGCTGTCCCTGCATCTCTGTCCTGCATCTCTGTCCTGCATCTCTGTCCCTGAATCTCTGTCCCTGAATCTCTGTCCTGCATCTCTGTCCCTGAATCTCTGTCCCTGAATCTCTGTCCTGCATCTCCATCCCTGCATCTCCATCCCTGCATCTCTGTCCCTGAATCTCTGTCCCTGCATCTCTGTCCCTGCATCTCCATCCCTGCATCTCTGCCCTGCATCTCTGTCCTGCATCTCTGTCCTGCATCTCTGTCCTGCATCTCTGCCCTGCATCTCTGTCCTGCATCTCTGCCCTGCATCTCTGTCCTGCATCTCTGTCCTGCATCCTCTGACACCCCTGCACTGGCACAGGGGCATGCAAAGCTTTGGGGAATATCTGCTGGAGATCAGTGCAAGCAGCAGGGAGACAGCAAAGCACAAGGAGCATCTTTGGATTCTCATCGAGCCCACCACAGGAAGGAGATGATCTTATCCATCCCTCTCCCATGCACCAGGGGACACATTTTGTTCTGGCTTGTCGTTGTCAGCAGCACTGCTCCCTACAACCACCTGGAAGCAGGCTGGACTGAGGTGGGGGTCCCTTCTGCCATGTCTCAAATGAAAGGACAAGAGGAAATGGCCTTAAGTTGTACCAAGGGAGGTTCAGATTAGATATTAGAATTATTTTTTTTTCCCTAAAGGAGTGGTCAGGCATTGGAATAAGTTTCTCAGGGAGGTCAGGGGGTTGTCATCTCTAGAAATATTCAAGAAGCACCTGGACATGGCATCTTGGGATGTGGGACTATGCTGTAATCCAGGTAACATCTAATCCAGGTCCAGACCCAACTGTGGCATTTAAATAACTCTGGCATTTAAATAACTCTGACTCCATCTTAAAGGTATGTTGGAATTATCTTTACGTTTTTGAGGACCAGCCCTAATATTTCATTTTGGATTTTCTACGTTAAGCAGAACAACAGCATTTTTCCTTCAACTGAAAAGCTTAATTTCACTGGCTGAAACAAACCCCAAGTCCTGTTTCTCTGATCCTGGGCTATTTGGCAGCGTGCTGGATATCACTCTATTCACAGGAGACATTATTACCAGGAATACAAGCAGGTTATTATTACTCATGCTCAGCCTGGGTTTTGATGGGTCTCTCCAGGATCTGTTTCCATTCACTGTTTGTTTTCATTAGTGGCTTGAATGATGGAAGTGATGATATGGTTACAGAACCTGCAGCTGATAAGGGTGGGAGCTTTTTTCAGCCCTCTGGAGTGCAGGATTGTGGCTCAGGTTGACCTTGGCTCGTGGTACTTCTGCACAAGATGAATTCATATCAGGGGGAGCAAAGTCTTTTTCTTGGTAGGGCAAAATCAGCTCTGAAAAGTGAGGGAAAATGACCTTGGCAGAAATGTTTGCTAGAAGGATTTGGGGTTTTCTCTGGATCACAGTACGTCCACCTGGAGTTTAGTAACCCTCAGCAGGTGGTTTCAGGCCGTAGTCAGAGTCTCCTGGGAGCCTTGGAGCTCCTTTGTGGGATCTTTAGGACTTGAATAAGAGTTCAGTGGAAATTGTGAAGGTCCACACACTGAAAAACGGCTGCAAGCTTTTGGTTTGGATTTTAAAGATGCATTTAGAGTTTTTATTTATTATTTAACTGCATTGTTGATGTACGAAGGTTATTTGCATGAGGTGCACAGTGGGCCAGTGCTTCTCCTAGAATAAGACAGGCTTTTACTGCATTTTTTAGCTTCAGCCAGTTAGAGAAGGTCTCATTTAATCATGGCAGGACTGACCCTATTACTAGGCAAGTCCATCTTTGTTAGGTTTTCACTGGAATAAAATAATATCTGACCCCATAACAGATTCCCTTTCAATGAACTACTGGCAAAGCTCCTTGTGAAGGCTCTTGTTCGAATAAATTCTTGGCAGAGCCCTGGATAATGAGATTTCCATTGAATAAGCTGTTAGCAGAACACCTTTTAACTCAATTCAGAGGGTTGGAGAGCAGCCCTGAGAGCCAGGACTGTCCAGTTTGGTCTCTGGCAGAGTCACTGGGTGAGCAGTCTGTCCCTGGTCCCAGGAGCAGGACACTGTCACCTCCATGGTCAGGCCCATGTGAGGCTTGGAAATTCCTCAAAAATCATCAACATATTTTATTGACATGGCTGTTGAGGACAAACATTCCTGTCCCCATGAGCTGAAGATGCTTCCAGGTTTGCTGTCTGATGTGGGGTGACCTTGAGTATAAATTTCTGGGTAACATCTCTGTTTATAACTTCTTTAAAACTCTTCTTTCCTGTATTTCTGGAGATACTCAGGATAATTCCCTCATTTGTGTCATACCTGGAAAGGTGGTAGCAAGTGTCCAGGCACTGTGAACAGAACACACCTTTTCTTATCCCAAATATAATTTGTTATTCCAGCTTCCCATCTGAGTTTGGGATTATGAGTGGTCAGCTTTCATGCTACAAATCTTTCTAATGGGATTAAGCAGATAAGGACATGTAGAAAATGATTAGTGCTCTCCTGGGAGCCATTAATGGTTTGTAAAGTTCCTCACAGCAGTAACACCTACCGAGTTGGGTTGTGCAGGAAGAAACTTGCACTTCCTTTAATACTAATTTTAGAGAGGCTGCGGCTCTCTGGGTAATGAGTATTGATTCCTTGGGGATCTGCTGAGAATTGCTAAGCAGATAGATTTAATCAGAAGTGGGATTCTTGTTGTAGAGCAGATAATACAAAGAAAATCACACATTTCATTAAGTTTTTTGGGGTTGAAGATAGGCAGGAAAGATGAAAAGTCTCTATTCCCTTCCTTTGGATCCTGTGCTGTCTGCTGCTCTGCAGGACCAGAAGCAGCCTCTTCCAGATAACAGATTTTTGGGATAAAATGGACTCCAATTCCCTTATTTGAGGTCCCAAGCACCTCTTCAGCCACACTGAGCCTGTGGGGGCTGCACTGCAGAGCATCCTCTGACACGGGTTCAGGGCTCCCAGGGCAAACCAACACACACAGGAGTGTGGTGGGAAAAGAGCTCCTCCAAAAAACCTTGTTGAACATCCCAGACACTGCACAGGAGCCCTTGCTCTGAAGGCAGCAGCCACCCTGCTCTGCTGTGGATAAGAGCTGCAGGATTAGCTCCCCAAGGGAAAAACTCCTCTTGCCCCGAGGTTTTGGTGTTTGGCACCAGCTGCTCTGCCAGGGGTGAGATCTGTGCTCAATCCTGTTTGTGCTGCAGCCAACAGGGATTTGGGATACTCATGGAACACGTCAGGAGTCTGTGTCCAGCTGAGTTATTGCTGTGATGGCTGGGAATTACAGCTGAGCTCAGGCAGAGGGACAGGGACCCCCTCTCCTTCCCCATCTGACAACTTCGTCAGGCTTGGTGCTGTGTGAGCTTTCAACAGAGATGCCATGTGCACCTCTGTCATCAACTGGAGGGAAGTCTGATTATGCCAATTGAATTTGGATGTCTCACAGTTTAAAACTGAATTTGGTTATCTCAAACTTTACACTTTTTATACTCTCTGCTTTATCTGAAGGATGGATGCACAGTAAATCATAGAGCATCCTGAGTTGGAAGGGACACAATGAGGACCATCTAGCCCATGTAACTTGGTGAAGCAGGAAATGCTTTAAAACTCTAAAAAGTTCCATGTTTGGAAATACTAAATTCAAGTGCAAGGCATGAGAAGAGCAACAATGGCCAATGGTGAACAGAAAAAAATAAACATCAGCCCTCCAGGATGGGTCCCTGATACTCAAAGTAGAGGCTCCCTGAGGAAATTACATGGCTGGCAGCCAAAGGAGCTCTTGCTTCTTCAAATGCTTCCTAATTAAGTTCTAGCTATTAATCTGTATTCCTGGGTCAAAGTTCTTCTATGAAATAACAAATTAATATGAATCATGTTGAGGAAGAGGCAGGAGGTTGGTTTGATTTGAAATCAGGTGTCACCAGCCCATGTGAAGGGGAAATGGGCTGCTTTGTGGCTGAGGCAGAGAGAAGGCTTTGGATCTTTTTAAAATTGATCCTAAAGCTGTATGGGCTGCCCTGTTCTCCAATGCACTGATTAAGGGTGACTGTAGAATTATCTGGAAAAAAATACAGTTGGATTTCCATGCAGAGATGTTCCTGTGCTCCTCAGTGCCAGGCTTTAATCCTCAGAATGCTTCATTCCCTCTAAAATTTTTCATAAACCCACTGCCATGGCATTGTTATCTACCCACATAACTCTGCTCGTGGCAGAGGAGGACATCTGCTCTACCACCAGCTCTGCCCAGCCAGGAGAACTCTGGTGAATGTTGGGCTCAGCCTGTTGGTAATCATCATGGCAAAGCTGATGGATGAAACTCAAGCTTGAAATTAGAGACTTGCTGGAGCTGAGGGGTGTTTGGGACCAGGTCTTTCATTTCCTTTGGTACAGAGTGGAGCAGGAGCAGGCTCTTGGAGGTGCCTCCTAGACAAACCATAATTTGTAAGGGTGTAACGTGACTCCTACATAATTTGGAGTGAGTGAGGTGGTTAGGAGGGAGTGATTCAAATATCCCACCCTTTCATGGCTCACCTGATGCTCTCTGCTCTGTTCCAGCACAGCAGCCACAGCTCATGTCTGTGTACCCATCCTTACCTCCCCTGTATCCTACTGCATGAAAAAAACACCTCCCCACACCTAAGGAGGACCTGTGTGAGTGCAATTTCCTCTAAACACCTAATTTCTGAGCAGGCCAATTGCACCTTTCCTCTAATATACAGCTGTGACACTGTAATGACTCCTAAAGCACCACTCTGGGTGCCCTCCTGTCTCCATGGGAGCAGCCACAGCAACTCGCCACTCTGCTCTGCCTCATCTTCCCTGACCCAGACCTCTCACCAAGTCCTGCTTTATTAGGCAAGAGAACCCTGCAGTAACTTGGCTTTTAAGTCAGGTGCTTGTTGTCCATTATCAACAGCCCCAAAGCTGAGCTCTGCCTTGCAGAGCAGCTGATCCTGTTATCAGTCTGAGATTTGACTTGGGAGACTCAGGAGCATGAAGATGGACCTTTTTCCTAGGGTTGAAAGTATGGATGGAATTTAAAGCAAGTGAGGAAAGAAGCTGTGAAAGACCTCGCTGTTATTCACCTCTGTGGGGCAACACACGTGATGAAAATCAGGGAGGAGGAAAATAAATCACTGGTAATTGAGACAAGCTGTGTGAAGAGAGGAACGGACAGAGGCCAAGAGAGAGTCTCATGCTGGATTCAAAAAGCAGATAAAAAACACCAGCAGAGAAATGAAATTAGAAGTAGAAGAATGGAGGGTAGAGATTTATACATGTCTCATTAGAAAAATGAGCATTAAAATAAGATATTTTGGGCAAGTAAGCATTGGTACATTTAACAGCACCTTGGCGGAGTGGTTCATGGAACTGGTGGATCCAGTGACTGCCCAGACTGTGGGACAGAAAAGGTGGCCTTGTGGGTTCACCGAGTGGGGTTACCTAGGAAATCACAGCTAATAACTGAAGAGCTGGCTCTGGAAATCCTGCTTTTGTCTCCTCACCCCTCCAGCCCAGCCCAGAGAAGAGAGGGAAGCAGTCCACTTCTCCTCAGCCTCAGAGGTCAGCTCACACCAGGGTAATCTCATCTTTCTGCCTTGGCTGCCCACTGGCACAGCCTCCCATTTCTCCTCATTTTTCATGGACAGGAGTGAGGATATGTGTCCAGGCCAATGAAAATGCCTGAGTGCCACCCCCTTCTGCACATGCTGGGTGTGCAGCCCAGGAGGGAGCAGGGAAAGCAAACCTGACTTCCCTTTTCCCCATCTCCTGCTGCTGTCCCCATCCCTAACTGAGATCTGCTGAAGGAAGCAGTTTGGGGGAGGTGGGTAGAGATGGTTTTCATCAACACAGCTGTTGAAGGTTCCTTGTGTTCTCTATAATCCTTTGTTTGCCCTCGTTCTGTATCAACTGTGAACACAAGCCACCGGTTTAATTAGCAGGAAATGGAGGAGCAGCAACACAGAGCATTGTGGAGCTTCCCCTCCTCACTCTGAGCAGATTGCTCCAGTCTGGAGCTGTATTTTGAACTTTGGAGAAGGTGATGGGAGATGAGATAAAATGCAGTTCACAGAATTCACAGAATGACTGGCTTGGAAGAGATCTTCAAGATCATCGAGTCCAACCCAGCCCCAACACCTCACCTAAACCCTGGCACCCAGTGCCACATCCAGGCTTTGTTAAACACACCCAGGGATGGTGACTGCCCCACCTCCCTGGGCAGCCAATCCAGAACTTTATCACTCTTTCTGTAAAATAATTTTTCCAGATATCCAACCTATATTTCCCTTGGTGCAGTTTGAGACTGTGTCCTGTGGTTCTGTCAGTTCCTGGAGACAGAGCCCAGCCCCAGCTGAGCACAGGCACCTTTCAGGAGCTGTGCAGAGTGATGAGGGCAGCCCTGAGTCTCCTTTTCTCCAGGCTGAGCACCCCCAGCTCCCTCAGGGGTTCCTCACAGGGTTTGTGTTCCCAGCCTCTCATCAGTTCAGCTATTAGATGCTGCTTTTAGTTTCCACTGCAAAGTTGCTGCACTGGAAGGCTTAATTTGGGCACAGCTGGAAACATGTGGATGTTCATGATCATTCCCTTCTGCTGGAATTTTATTTTGCAGGATATACCCCAGGAATATATTGTTGCAGTAAAGGCAAGGGCTTGGGAGCCAAGAGAGGGATGGGAGTAGTCCAGAAACTCCCTTTATGGCCCCCTGATTTTGGAGTGGAAGGAAAAAGCAGGGAAGGTGGGTGATGAATCCATGCCCAGTGCACTGCTCCTTCTGCTGCCTTGATGTGTAAATAACAGCTAAAGGTACTGGATAGAGTTTTCCTGAGGAAAAGGAACTTTCAAAGTCTGTGGTGTTTGGCTTTGATAACCATTCTTTGGTTACACGGCGTGTCCAGCACCACAGCATCTCGTCAGCTTTAGCCCAAGGTGTGATTCTGTGATCAAAGTGCAGCCTTCAACCAGCCTGTAGCAGCAAGTTGTTCTCAGCATCTCATTCCAGGAGCACTGCTCTCTCTCAGTGGAGGTTTGGGATTGCATCCATCCTTGCAGCAGGAAACAACCCAGGTCAAATCAAGTCATGCCTTTGCCCCACTGCATCCTCACCAGCAAAAGTCCTGTAAATCTCTTATAAGTAGAGTTTCCTCCTTGTCATTAATCCTATAGTTTAAAATGACTTTGTAATGAAAGTTTTAGGACTTCATCATGATCTTTTGTTAAAGAACCAAACAAACCTCCTCCTAATTGCCCCAGCACGTTCTGACTTGAACCATAGGAGGTTCAATCCAGTGGGTAAAATTAATGATTAAAAAATATACCCAAAGGTGTGTGTGTTAGAGCTCACTTGTGGGTCCACTCCAACTCAGAAGATTCTGGAAATAAAGATTAAATATTTCAAGCTCTGGAGCTGTATTTTTTTTCCCCAAGTAAATCATTTGACCAAGCACATGTTTCTGGATCTGCTCTGGCACAGAAAGCACGTGGGAAGATGCTGCTTCACAGAGGCTCACGTGGATGGAGAAGGGTTTGTATCATGAAATCCCACTCTCTTTCAGATACTGCTCAAATGCCATTACAGACAGCACACAATTAGTGCTCTGACTCTGAGCTGTTTGGGTGTAGCAGGATAATTCCCAGTTGCCAACTTTCTTCTCCAGTTCCAGGCTGACTTTCAACATCTCTTTGTTTCGTGCAGCACGACTTTCTGAGTAATAGGAGATGATTTACTGAATGTCACATCTAAGCTTTGATGAGCTCTAAGGTGAATCTTCAATAAATTAAATGTTTTTCAAGAGCACAAAGCTGCATGCACAACTAAACAACCAAAACCACCCTGGGTTTGCTGCCTGCCAAGCTCTTGACTTCCAGAATGTCAGTCCCTCAGCAAAATTATTTGCACTACACAGTAATGAGCTTAGTTGTTGCTTAGATAACCAGAAATGCTTATTATAGTGAATATGTTTATTTTTAAAAGTTATAAATATGCAATATTTATTATACATTTTTCTACATTGAATTTATCATGGTTGTTTAATATAATAAACAATATTAAATATTGTTTGTTCAGGGTTGCCTGTCCCTCTTGGAGACACCCAGGAGTGACATTTTGCTCCTTACAGCCAGTGTGGCTTCAGCATCTACCCACTGATGTTTCATATCTCCCTTTTCCTGTGAAAGTCCTATATTCCAGTCACTTCTTGGTCTTCCTTGCAAAAATGAAACAAATTAAGTAATTTAAAGTCTGGATGACCCTTGATTAAGATTTGCAGGATCAGGCCGCAAATAGCCTCTCTCTTCCTTCCCAACACACCCGTGCTGGGCACTGTGTGTGGGATATTCATGGAATCACAGAACAGCTTGGGTTGGAAGGGACCTTCAGCATGCTGTATTTCCAGTCCCCAGCTCTGGGTGGGTTAACAGGGTGGCAAATTAAAATAAAGGGATCGATGTGCTGTGTCCATGTGGAAGGATCAGCCTCTTCCTCTCTGTGCTTGCACATACAGATTAGGTGTGTTACAATAAATCAATGGCCTCGATTCCTACAGAGGCACTGGAGGAATGGCAGGACTGCAGGGATGGATAAAGCTGGGCTTTTATCACTCTTTCATCAGTAAACATTGCAAGTGATCGATTAGACAGGGAAATGTTCAGGACAGCTTTTGATTATTGGGTTGTCAGGTTCCTCAGCCTCCCTGAACTGCACTGGGGCTGCCAGGTGTCGACGTGTTTGTGGGTCCCAGGATGAGGGAAAAGATAAATCTGACTCCATATTTCTTAGAAGGCTGATATATTATATTATATTATATTATATTATATTATATTATATTATATTATATTATATTATATTATATTATATTATATTAATATGATATGATATGATATGATATGATATGATATGATATGATATGATATGATATGATATGATATGATATGATATGATATTATATTATATTATATTATATTATATTATATTTATTATATTTATTATATTATATTTATTATATTATATTTATTATATATCATATCATAATGTTATAGTGCTGTACTAAAGTTATGCTGAACTGTAGAGAGAAAAGCATACATCAGAAGGCTAGGAAAGGAATGAATAATAAAACCATGTGACAGACCAGAGAGTCTGACACAGCTGGACTGAGATTGGTCATTAAATAAAAACAATTCACATGGTACCAATCAAAGATGCACATGCCACATTCCAAAGCATCAGATAATTTTTCTTTACATTTCTTTTCTGAGGCTTCTCAGGAGAAAAATCCTGGCAAAGGGATTTTTCAGAAAAAAATATCATGGTGACACCAGGGATGCTCCAGCTTGGAGCTCTCATCCCTTGGCACGGGCCAAGAGCTTCCATCCCTCACCATCCCCTGCCAAGGCTGAGGCTTTCCTCTCCTTCCATCCATTCTCGGGCAATTATTGAAGTCAAACAACTCACCAATATCTCAGCAAACAGCCCTGCTTTGGAATTAATCAGAGTTTTAATTTGACAGCGAGCGATCCCGCTCCGCTCGCTGCCGCGCCTCCTCTCCCCTCCCACCCACGGAGCCGCTGCAGGGTGTCTGAGGGAAATGAGACGTGCAGCCTGCCCTGCCTGGTAAAAGCCTCTTTAAGTGATCAGCCATAGACTTGGTTGGAATATTAGGCAGTAAAACAGGTTTTCTAGAAAATGAGATTGCCCCCGGCACTGGTAAATCCATTCAGAGATTCACGGAAGTCGGGTGGATATGGTGACATTTGGGAGGCAAGAGGTATTTTTCTTTCTTAATAATTCTGATATGGAAGGACTATAAATTAAGTAGTTTTCAAAGGCAGGACATGATCCTGCTCTTGCTGTCGCTTCCTACCTGTTTTGGTCTCACTGATTTCATAGATTTTAATACAGGGAAAGAAAGCTGGGATGTAATTTCTGAAGTAACACTAAAATCCAAGCATCTTTCCTGCTTTTTGGTAGGGTCCATGTACATGGAGAGTGACTGGCTCTGCTCCATCAAAACCCTGATATTCTTATGGAGGAAAAAGAACAAATGAGTGTTTTACCCAGGCCAGAGTGTGACAAGGGTAATGCTTTTGGCCTCAGACATCTTTTGGGAAGAATCCTTATCCTGGCAGCACATTGAAGACCCCTGGGATAGGTCTCTATCCAGGCTGGCTGGTTTACCCCAACACTTATTTCTCTGAATGAAGTGAGATGGGAGATCTGTGCAATGTGTCTTTTTAGTAAATTAAGCGTTACAAATGCTGCTGCCACCCTTCCCCCCTCACATATGTTCTCTCTTTCCCCAGTATTAAAAAAACAAATAGTCTGCAGAGCAAAATGCCTGAATCTCATTGCCTCACCCACTGCTTCCCAGCCTGGAGAAGTCTTGTGTTGTAGATACCAACTGGATGCTCTTGGTCCTGGTGGTACAGAATGGGTCCACAATAACAAGATTCTGCATGTTTGCTCCTCGTTCTTGCTGGATTTGCTTTTACATGTTGTTGTGCTCCAAGAGGAAGAAACAAATAAATGCAGAGCTTTTCCCCAGGGCTTCAACAACAGTTGGGAGGATTTAGATTACTCTTGGCTGGGATTAAGTGTCTGGTGTGGGCTTGAAGAGATGAACCCCAGCAGTGGCAGAGCACATGGCCCTTGAGTGTAGAAGGGGGTGAGTCTGGCAAAAGCAGGGTATTTCTGTTCCTTACATCCAATATTTTATTCAAAATAGAGAATGAAGAAAGGTGCAGGGGTTCTTCAGCCTGGAGAAGAGAAGGCTCCGTGAGGCCTTTGAGCCTCTTTCAGTGCCTAAAGGGCTCCAAGAGAGCTGCAGAGACAGAACAGGGAGTGGCTTCCCACTGCCAGAGGACAGGGTTAGGGTGGATATGAGGAAGAAATTCTTCCCTGTGAGGGTAGGGAGGCCCTGGCACAGGATGCCCAGAGCAGCTGTGGCTGCCCCATCCATGGAAGTGTCCAAGGCCAGGTTGGATGGGACTTCGAGCCACCTGGGATAGTAGAAAGTGTCCCTGCCATGGCAGGGGTGGAAGGAGATGAGTTTGCAGGCTCCTTCCAGCCCAAACCAGCCAGTGATTCTGTGCCTATCCAAGGGTGCCAAGCCAGGCCCTGGGCAGGGAGGAGAGGAGATGGCTCAGAATTGGGAACAAAGCCATGCTCCTGCATGGCTGGCAGGAGCAGGGCAAAGGAGCTCTCTGGGCATGAGGTGGGTGCAGAGAAGGTGTGAAAGGCAGCTCAAGGCTCCAGCCCTGCACAGGTGGAAAAGCCATTCCTTAGGCATCACCCCCAGCTTGCTCTGCATTACCAGCTGGCAAATCCAGAGGAGCTTCAGCAGAGAGCAGACTTGGCACCCCTGAGGCTCCCAGGGAGGATTGATGCTCCAACAAAGCTGCCAGAGCACATGACCTGACTTTTGGGAAGCTCTGAAGTGTCTCTGGCTTCAAGAGCAATCCCTGGGAGCTGCGGGTGTTTGCATCCCTGGGCCTGGCAGAGGGAGATGTGCTGGCCCCCTGTGCTGCCCAGCTTCCAGAGAGATTAAAAGGCTGCTGTTAAGCAAACTGCTCCAGCATCATCCTTGGGATGTGTGCCAAGGTTCAGCCTGGTGCAGTCTGAAAAGGGAAGATAGAGAACCTGGGAAATGGAGATCCATCACGGAAGCACTGACAGTTGCTTAACTGAAATATTTTCAAGCCCTGATGGCAGGATAATTTTGTATATCTGACTTTATTTTTAGAGCTTGATTGATAGTCGCAAAGAGGGAAGAGGAGAGCTGGAATTTTCTTCCAAAGGAGTCTGCAAGCCCAGGTTTCCTGTTGTGCCACGTTACAGTTACTTTCAACACGATTCTTGCTCCTGATTAAAATAATTCACCATGTTTCTGCAGCCGGCAGGAGGTTGGAGCACTTTGTGCAATGCAAAATGTAATAAATGTTTCGGAAGGCAGGGAAAAATATTTAGCAAATCTGGAGTCGAGTCCCATCTCTCTTAATTTGGCTAAACAAGGCGGTAGATAAGGCTTCTGCTTTTGCAGAGCAGGAATTTCAATTACTTGCAGGAAGTTTGCAAATTAAGAAGAAGGAGGTTAACAATGAAAATAATTTCCTTAGGTTTGGAGCCCTGCAACGTGATTTAGAAGTGATTAAAATGATAAGCAACTCCGTAGTCCTTGCCGGTGCCTGTGCACTCCAGTTATTTATGGCAGTGAGTGCTGGGGAGCAGGACTGTCCTCTCCCAGCAGCTGCCTGCTGCTGCTGCTTTGGTGCCTCATGTAGCATGAAGGAGCTGTTGGTTCCCATTAGGATTTGGTCCAGAGCTGGGCAAGCCGAGAGAATATTTTAAAAGCAGAATATTTGGAGATAAAGGCTGCAGGAGTAAGACATGAGCCTGTGGGAGCAGGTCTGACCTCCTGTCAACCCAGTGCTCTGCAGGGGCAGGAGCAGCACAGGGCAGCTCTGGGCTGGGGACAGGACTGTAGGGAGACAAAGATGAGAAGCCAGGAGGCAGATAATGCTGGAGTTAGTTTTCCTCTATCACATCTTCATACTTCTTGACCATTCCTGATGCTCTGCCCTGGGTTGTCCCTATCTCCTTGCAGATTCCTTAGGTCCAGTGGCAGAAGTGGGTGGCGCAGATCAAGCCAAGAGAAGCAGGGATCTAACCTCCAGCTGTGTGTCTAAAAGCAGGTTTATTTACTTTTCTTGAGGTACCATGGAACACAAGGACGCACCTCTGCCTGTGGAGTCACCCAGGCACTGCAGGGAGGCAGCCAACACCAGGCTCATGCCCATCCAGGTTCTGGGCAGATGTCATCTCCAACTCTTCTAGGGCCTCCTGGACTCACCTGGACAAATCCAACACTTTGGTCTTTCCAGGGAAAAGCCAAGGGCACAAGATGTCAGAGGTGGCTGTGTTACCAACCCTCTTGCTTCAGTACAAGTTCAGCCCAGGTAGAGCTGCTGGTACCAAAGAGATTCTGGGGGAGCTTGATCCAAGCCTAGATCCAGCCAGGGAGCTCATATTCTATTTGATCTGGTAAAGAGGCTAACATAATTATTGTTCCAAAGGGCTAAACATGAGCCATCCTCTTTAAGAAAAAATCACCAAAAAATAGATCGGTATTGATTTCCACTGAAATGGAAACGAGGTGATTATATAAATGCTGCAGGATGGGGTACTTGGTGAAAGTGGTTTGTTAGAACCCAAAGGCCAGGTTGGTCTATATTTGATTGCTCTGGGTGCTCCCAGCAGCTTTTTACAGGAATGAGGTAGTCCAAGGGGGGCTGGGATCCAAGAGCTGCCCTTGACCCACTGCAGGGACATCTCCAGCAGCAGCAGCAGGATTTTTAGGCATCACATTTGTGCATAAAGCCCAGGGATAGAAAGCTCACAGCCAAATTAAATAAAGTTACAGGTGTTTTCAGAGTTGTTTTATTTATTTTCTGTTCTGTTTTTTCTCACTCTCTCATTAGGCAGCAGCTATTCTGTGGCCACTTTTATTCTCTTCCCACCAGTTGGTTGCATTGATAATCAATCTTTTGAAGCACAGGGTCTTTTCCAGGTTTGAGTTCTTTGGATTTTATTAAATAAATGTGCATTTGTGTAGAATGGAAACTTTGCTCCTTATCAGGATCATCTGTCTTGGTGAAATGACTTGGAACAGCTGTTCCATGAAGCAAAATCTGATAGAAACACAGGGACTGGATATAAACACAAACATTAGTCACTATGGAAACTAAAGTTACTGCAAGATGCCTCCAAAAAGCTGTGTTTCTATATGTTTCTCATCCTAACCAAATATTCCCAGGGGATTTTGCCAGCCACTTCATTTAAAGCCGTCTGGGAATGTTCTGCTTGCATGCATATGGATCACTTGGGAGCAGCACCACAGCTTTGGGTACCACAGAGCTCTGCAGTCAAAATTGATGGGTTATTGATTTATCCCAATTCCTGGAGGCTGGCGAAGGACAAACCAGCATTTAAAAACATCAAAGAGCAAAGCTGAATCTAGGGACTTGTGGAAATGGGAGCTCGAGCTTTAGGCTGTGGGTTTAACCCACTTCCAGCCCCATACCCCATCCCAGCAGGTATCTCTGTGCTATGGAGGGTCTGTGCTGTAATCTGGATAATCAGGGGGCTTTGCTCCTCCATCTGCCAGTCCTGTGACTTCTCCATGCATTTAAAAAATATATTGATGAAGGAAGAAGCTCTATCCCCTGCCAGAAGGGCTGTAATTAAAAAGCAGTTTCTCTGTTGACAGAGGAGCTGCATCTTTAGACAGCCCTTGGAGACTGTAAAAATAAATGTGATTGCTGGATGAGACTGGCACCTCGCAGAGATGAGCCAGCACAGAAAATGAAGTTTGCAAGGTACAGAAATCACGACCACAGGGCAGGAGCAGCTCTGTTTGAAGGGAACAACTCTTGCATCCACGGGTGGTGTGACAGCCCTGGGGTCTGAACACACCCCTAAACCCCCTGCAAAGGAGACATTTCCTCCCTGCTTTCTTGGGCCTTCGTCTCATTTTGCAGGAGTTTTAAGAAAATCCTTGGTCTCCATGGCAACTGCTGGCTCCGTGGCACGTGTGGCTACACACGGGGACTGGGGACCTTCAAAGCCAGGTGTGGGCTCAGCTCCCAGACAGAAACTGGCTGAGGCCCCCTGCTCCCACCCCTCAAACCAGCCCTGCACCCTGGGCAGACCCTCCAGCTCCCACCACTCAAACCCTGCACCCTGGGCAGGCCCAGTCTGCTCCCACCCCTCAAACCAGCCCTGCTCTCTGGGCAGCCACAGGGACTCACCCAGCTGGCATCTCTTCTCCCTTCTGTGGTGAAGATCTGGGTGCCTGCAGGGAGCAGAGAAGCAATTTCTCATCATTAATGCACTTTATCCACCCAATCCCCATCCTCAGGCCATTGCCATCCTTCCTGAATTGTCTGTCTTGGGCAAGGTGGGGAAGTTTCTGCACTGAAAGGATGGTCAGGATGAGAACAGGCTGCCCAGGGAAGTGGATTCACCATCCCTTAAAGTGTTCAAAAATCAGTGGATGTCACACTTGGGGACAAAGTTTAGAGGTGCTCGAGACACTGCTGGGTCAGTGGTGGAAGTGGATGATCTTAGAGGGCATTCCCAACCTAAATGATTCCGTGATGATTGTTGGTTGCTGAATTCCTCCAGAGGAGCTGGGAACACACCACAGCAGAGCAGTGGGTCAGGCACTGGGTGTGTGCAGGTCTTGTCCCTCCCTTGGCCAGCAGTGGCTGCCAAAGTGCAATTCCCATTGGAAATTTAGATGGTGGTGGTTTTTCTCCCCCTGTGTCTTTCTTCACAATTATCTTACCACTCATTAGCTTTACCCAAAATCCCCTTTTAAACTGAACCCCTCCTCCACTGATCACCCACACGATTTAGCGGCACTCAAGCGAACAGAAAAGCCGAGAAGGAAAACAATCCCAAACTGGCTGAATAGCCAGTTCCTGCTGAATCCAGCGAGATTTGGGTATCTGATTCACTCAGACTCCTCCTCCTCTCTGCAAATCCCAGCCTGGCTGTTCCTCTAAGCCTATCCCGTGCCAGACTGAGCTGACTTGGCAGGCTCTGGGCTCAGCAGAATAAATTATCCTGGTTTGTCAGCTCCTTCCCCCTCTCCTTGCAGGGATTCATCTTTACTGGGGAGAGGAGGCTGCTGTGCTGGTGTTTGGCCTCGGGGATTGTGTCATGGTACCCACAGCAAACATTTGGAATAAATTGTAAATTGTTCCACAAAGTTAGCAGCAGCAGAAACCGGGAGTGGCTCTGACCCAGGGGTGCAGGGGAGGAGGTTTGGGCCGTTCAGCCTTTCACAGAGCCAGAATGGCTTTGGTTGGAAGGGACCTCAGAGATCATCTGGTTCCAGCCCCTGCCCGCTGCCAGCCTGGGGAAATGCCTCCTGCATAACTAAACTGTTCTCTGTGCTTTGGGATGTATGAACTGCAGGGACACCGTGTCCATCTCCCCTGCAGCCAGCAGCAGCAGTGTGGGATGGGCTGGGAATTCTGCTCCGTTTGCTTTGCCTTCTCTCTCCATTTACTGGTCCTTGGTACCCCCAAAGAGCTTCCTTTACAAAACTGAAAAAAAAAATTAAGCTGATAGTGTAATGATAATTAAAATATTATCAAAAATAAGGGTATTTTTATATAAATAAAAAGGGTATTTATATATTTTTTAAAAAGAGGTCTTATTCATTTACCTCCCCTATTTTGGAGCTGTATGAAATCCTCAGGGCCCAGCTGAGCCAAGCACTGCAGTGCCTATTTCAGTGCATCCCTAAGGGCATGTGCCTGCAGTGAGCTTCCAGGTAGGATTGCAGGTAATGAGGCAGAGGTGAGAAACCTGGTACCTCAGGATAGAACAAAACCCCGTGGGAGAAGGGAATTGCTTCCAAGAAAATGGTTTCATAGCCATGGCTGTGACCAGCACAGTGGTTGAACTGTCTGGGGGCTCCTGAGTGTTTACTGCCAGGGTTTGTAGTGATGCATTCAGGTTGGACATTAGGCAGCTCCCCCAAATCCAGCATAATCAGGTCTTTAATCTGCTCACGAGATTCCTGAGCTGGATACAGAGGTTATCTTCTCCTTTGGATGAGGGATGGTACAAAAAGGAAAAGGAGGGGAATAAGAGAGGCACATGATGTGAATTTATTTGCATCTTCCAACAATAATCCAGTCATTCTACCCGGGAAATGCCTGTCCTGCTTAATGCCCCTTTATGCAATTTTTTTTTTTCATGGTGCCCAAGAATTTGTTTGTTTATTTATTTATTTACAATTTTCTTTCACTGGGGTGGAAAATGAGGGGCAGAAAATGCCATTTTAATTTTTTTTTTTTGGTGATTTATTTCATAAGCAGTGGTTTGGCGGGAGTTGTCTGAGCCCCCAGGAGGTGGGAAAATTCCATGTCCTGAAGTCCCAGCTCTGCTGCTGCAGAGATCCATAGGAGCAAGTCCCAACAGCTCCAAAGCAATTTCATTTCCTACAGAGAGAGATGGCAGTTGTTGGGGTGGTCACTCCCATCCCACCTTTATACCAGCCAAGGCTCCATCCTCAAATGGCCCCAAATCCCAGGCAGAAAACTGCCTGGAACGTTTTGCCTCTTTTGCATAAATTTCATCTGGAAAAGGCAGAATTGTGAGGATTTTGGAATGTGTGCCTTATTTCAGCTTCACTTGCTAGAAACCATCCTGTTGCTCCGAGTAATTACACAATAAATTTGTGAGAGGGATATAAAGCCGTAAAAGCAGTGGTAATGGCTTGCAATTTAATAGCTGAATTGTAAATGAATTTTCCTATAGCAGCTTTAATGCAGCGGGCTGCTACAATTAAGAGAACATTCTTTGGGGCGCCTTTAATTTTTTGTTGTTGTTGTGAAGTTCAGTGCCATTAATTCCCTGGTTTAAAGAAACCAAATTGTTAACCACTTCAAACTGTAAAAGCCAACTTTGACTTCCTCTGCAGCCAACAAAATTTTGTCTTGGAAAAGGTGTTTTCACCCCATTTGGCTCTCGCATTTTCGTGTAGTAGTGAGTGTGGGGTTGCACCAAGTATTGTGTTTATGCCCTTCATTCTCTTTTCATCACCCATCTTGCTCCTGTGACATGTGGCATCTTCTGCCATCAGGGTGGAAAGGTTTGGCCATGCAGGGAGACCCTGCTCACAGCACTTAGCATCTCTTCTTAATTTATTATTTGATAAAGGATGATTTAAATGGGGTATGTGTGTATTGCAGTGCTGTGTGTGCTCCCCCTCTCCAGCCCTGGGGCTCTCTGGGCACAGGGGCTCTCTGTTTTTCCCCCATTGTGAGGGTGCTCTGTGCAGCAATGCAGCCCTCTTATCCCCTCATGCAAGGGCTCATCCACAGCTCCCATTCCTTCCTCTTTCCCTTTCCAACCCTCTGGATTTCAAATGTCATTCCCATGCAGCTCAAGCTTTTGGAAATAATCTGGAGTAGCACTGCCCCTTCCCTCAGCAGTGCCAGCGACAGCTCCTGGTTTGCCTCGTCAGGCTCCTCTCCTCCTCCTCACATTCCCTATTGCATCTTCCCCCTTCCACACCACCATCCCCTGGGTGGCCTGTGTTTGAGGGAGATGCCATGAAATTCGGTATCTGATCTTGCAAGCATCTTTGGGGCAACTGAAATTGTTGCTAATTAGTGACGGTGTGTAATTACCTTGCCAATGCCACCTGCTGCCTCCACTGGGGAGCAGGGAGCTGCTGCACCGGGGTGGGTAACAATGCAAATTGACACAGGCAACCCTCATCTGACTGTGGTGGGTGATAATTAAAAGGCACGGTGGTGTGTAAGAAGCTGATGGAGACCTGAACCTGCTCTGAGGGGTGATTCCAAATCCCCTCCTCCCATCACTGAATCCAGATTAAGGGGAATGTGTACAAACAGTGCATGTCCTAATGCAATTTTCTCTCCTGTGCATCCTTATTGTCATAACTTGAGCCTCAATTTCAGGGTTTATTTCATTCCCCAGTCCTTAATAGTTGACTATTTCTGCTACAGTCCGTGGTGCAAGGTGTAAATTCCTGCCCCACTCCCAGCAGGGGTTTGACCTTGAAGTTATTCCTCCATAACCATAAAAATTTTGATCCCTTTTTGAGTTCCAGGCTGAGGCAGGTAACAGAGAAAAATGATTTAGTGAGGATTGGTCTGGAAGTGTGGCCAGACAATGCTGGATCAAGCAGGGGCAGCATGGGGCACAGATTTGCGGGGTGCTAGGAGACCAAGCAAAACAGGGTGTCCCTATTGCAGAAATGCTGCCCACCCCTTCCAAAAAAAACCCAGAGGAGTTTTTGGATGAGCTGGGAGCTGCACTGCCCTGCACAGCTGCCACGGAGGGCTGGGAAGGTGTTAACTGCTCAGGGATGGGATTCCTGCTCAGGAATGGAATCTGCTGGGGGAGGCAGGGCCGTGGGTGCAGCTCCTGGAGCTCTGGGAGATGCAGATGGGGAGGAGGGCAAGGGAGGGAGGGAATGAAGGGTCCATTGTGAGGCCTGAAGGCACTGCTGGAATCAAGCTCAGAGCTGGGATGGAGTCTGTGCCAGAGGACTGCAGGCAGTGGAAAAGCTTAAAATGATGTTCCTGATGAACTCTAATTTTTTTACTCCATTTCAAGCACCCTGTGTGAACACACCCATGGGAGGTGGTGCCGTTCATGGGTCCAACTCAACATGCTAAGAAAAATTAAGAGAAACTTTTTGTTTCTGTGCCAGAGGACTGCAGGCAGTGAAAAAGCTTAAAATTATATTCCTGATGAAGTTTAATTTCTGACTCCATTTCAAGCACCCTGTGTGAACACACCCATGGGAGGTGGTGCCATTCGTGGGTCCACTCAATATGCCAAGAAAAATTAAGAGAAGTTTTTTGATTTTTCACCCAATTATTGTTGTTGACCTTGAAATTTGCCACCTGCCACATCAGCCAGGCTGGAGAAACCTGTCCCAGCTGTGTGTTTGCTGGGGATGGAGGTGATTCCTGTAGCCTGGGCCAGTGTTTGAACATCACCCAGCAGAGGAGCATCACAGCCTTTTTATCTAACAAGTGCTTCAACAATATAAATATTTAAGTACAATAAACAATTATGATCAAGTTTCTTGGGTGACTGCACAAAGCAAGTGAATTTTAAATTCATTTCCCATGGGTATTGAGTCTTCACATTCACTTTCTGTGGATGTTCATGCTAATAAAACTTCATTGCACAGAAAGAGAACACAAGAGGGATGCAAATATGACAAGGGCAAATTTGCTTAAGAGTTCAAATGAATATTCACCAACTTTTTATTATTTTTAAGTATTCATTCCTATTTGCTATAAAAAGATTATTTTATCTTTACTCTCCAAGCTCAGTGAAGTGTGTTTGAGGTATAATATGTATTTTCTTGTACTAATGGAAATTTTGTTACCAGCAAGTACAAAGTACATTTAAAATGTGCTTTATCTTCAGGAAATGTCACTACTGAACCCACGTGAGTTACCACTGCCCTGATTTACATCTGTATTTCAACACATCTTGCACCCTAAGGCTGGGATCTCCCTGGTTTTTCCCTCCTTTAAAGCTGCAGATCTCAGATCCAGATCCTGACACCATTATTTTCCTCTGATTTTCCCTGCTAAACTTTCATCTTGTGCTGCCCTCAGTTATGAGGATGCTGGAGATGTTTTTCCTTCACACAAACTGAGATCCCCTTTGGAAGGACTTGGGGGTCACCGTGGCTCCGTTTTGCCTGAGGCAGAGGCAGCACAGTTTTGACATCTTCATTTGATTTCTGTCCTGGAATTGAAAGAGATGCAAATTAGCAATAATGAATATTTTCATTAAAAGTGTCTAGACAGTACATCTGAGAACAGGGTAATGATACTTCTGCTTTATATAAAAAATTCTGAAGTAGACCCAGAATGATTTTTTTTTTTTTTTTTGTCAGAAAAGATAACATTTATTTTTTAAAAAATGTAATTTAGTGTAAGTGAAATTAGGGTAATTGCTAATTATGTAACTGCAAATGAGGCAGATCTTTATCTTGAGTCAAGCTGCTCTGGTGCAGATTATGAACCATTACTTTCATGAGGTGGCATCAGAAGGCAAAAAATATCAGCAAAAGAGTCCTAAGTAATTTCTCATGTTTATCAAGAGCTTTTGGATAGTGAGGGGTGTGAGGCATGAGGGATGGAGCATCACCCCCTCTCGTTGCATGGGTTTTATCACAGAATGGTTTGGGCTGAAAGGGATCTTAAAGCTCATCCAGTGCCACCCCTGCCATGGCAGGGACACCTTCCACTGTCCCAGGCTGCTCCAGCCCTGTCCAGCCTGGCCTTGGACACCTCCACAGCTGCTCTGGGCTCCCTGTGCCAGGGTTTCACCATCCTCACAGCCAGAATTTCTCCCTAAAACCTTCTAGATAGATTGGTATCTTTTCCCCTTTTCCATTTGTCTTCTGCTGTGTCAGAGCAAGCTCCCCCCTCCAGCCCCACATTCCCCACACCTCAGCTCCACCAGGTCTGAGGCCCCAGGTGTTCCCAGGCTCATTGTCCCACCCTGGGCCTCCAGCGCCGTGACAAACTGCACTTAACACCCAGCAAAACTTCATCCCGGGGTGTTCAATGGGAACAGGTTTTATTTTCCATGTGTACTGGAAGGAAGTTAATAATACAAAACCCACCCTGGAGTCAAGTACTGCAGAATGAAGTCAGGAACCTTTTGGGATAAACATATTATCCTCATACAAGCTGCAGTAAGTGGGTATTGGAAAAATTAAATGCACTTGAATAGCTTTTCAGATATATCTCTGTCTCCATAAAACCTACTGACAGTGAGCAAACACAAGAACTTGGCAGTGGTCCTGCTTGGTTTAATTGCCTTTGGTGGGTTTTATATCCATCACCTTCTTAAAATCCCTATGTCAACAATCCTGGCAGCTTCTTGTCCTGAAGACTTTGGGGTGATGGAGATGCTGGTGCCCACAGAACCTCCTGCATCCACTGGAGCCCCAAACATGCTTTGATTTTTCTAAGGAATTCATCCAGCAGTGCTTTTAGAAAAATATTATTAATTTAGCCTTTGTGAGAGGGAGGCTTTACATATCTGCCCTGGCTTTCTCTGAGACCACTCAGAGTGATCCCTCTCCACCCTTCCCTGGGAAGGTGGGCAGGCCCTGGCACAGGGTGCCCAGAGCAGCTGTGGCTGCCCCTGGATCCCTGGAAGTGTCCAAGGCCAGGCTGGATGGGGCTTGGAGCACCCTGGGATAGTGGAAGATGTCTCTGCCCATGGCAAATAAGCTTTAAGATCCCTCTAAAGGACTTTACAGTCCCTCCAGTTCAAACCACTCTATGATTCTATAATAAGAAAATCAGCTTTTTCCTGGCTCCCTCTTGCTCCACCAAGCCATCATTTGAGGGCATCTCCCTGTTCTCCGGAGAAAACTTCCCCATTTTCATGAAAAGCTATTAATATAAACAATATTAATAAGCCTCACCTGCATTAGCAGAAGATAATGCTTCAAGCCTTCTCTCCAAGAGGACTGAGCTCCCCTGGCATTCCAGCTGGTGACCAGTGCAGCCCATGTGGGAGCACAGATTGCTCCCAGCAGCAGCTGGAGATCAGCTGGGGCTCAGCCTGGGTCTGGCTGTGGCAGCTCACAGCTGATCAGCCTTATCTACCATTTTTCCCCAGCCTGGATTCCCCAGCCACGGCTGGAAGTGATGCTGCAGGCTGGGAGGTGGCTGGGATGGAGCCTGGCTGCATGGCCCTTCCCTGAGGCAAAAAAAGCAGAAAACGCAGGAGTAATGGGAACTATCTGAGATTATTTTAACTGTCAGATATCAGAAGCAAAGTAAAATGTCCAAATGAGTTGACAGCAGCTCAATTTGATCCCTGCCATGAACTGACTTAGAGCCCAAATTTTTCAGAGGCTGATAATCACCTTGGAATTGATTTTGTACCGAGATACTTTATCACATTGGTGTATTTGGTGTGGTTTGATGGGGTTTTTTAGAAGTAATCTATGTCAAAGTTAAACAGACTTTATTAGAAGACACGTGTTCCCTGCCCTTCCCTAGCTGGGTGTTCCTTTAGGATAAACCATGGTGAGATAAGGAATTGCTCCTGATTTAACTGGAAAGCCTGGATGTTTCATGGGCTGCAGGTGCCCTCTCCCACTGGACCTTGGTCACACTCTGCTCCAGCCCAGCTGCTCCTCAGTGTCCCCATCCCCTGAGATGATACCTGCAGTATCCTCCTACCTAGCCCAAGAAAAAGAACACTTGGGAATTATCTGCTGCAGGGGGATTTCTCTCACTCCTGGAAAAGTGCTATTTTTAGCAGAGTAGCCAACCTCTGTTAACCTTTAAAGAAATGGACATCAGTGCACTCCAAGCCCCAAATTCACAGAATCAAGGGATCCATACTGACACCTTAAAACATGACTGTAATTAAACTAATACGGATATATAGAAATATAATGCCAAATTTTCAGCTGCCTTCTCAATGCTGAAACTTTATCTAGGTGTATTTTTAGGTCTTTCACAGGTCAGTGGGGAATGTAATTATAGGTTTGTGTGCAATGCAGGATTAGTCCACTCTGCTGGTAGCATTTTGGATAAAACCAGGGAAAATAGAGGCAGGGGGAGGGGAAGGCTATTTTTATTGTTCCACACCCCCAGCACATTCTGTTGTTGTGAAAGAGGCTGGTTTGGGTGATCCCCAAACCAGGTGTGACCCAGGGCTGGTGCCACTGACAGAACAAGGGAGGCTGATGGCTCTTGGAGCAGAACGTGTGTCCTTTCACCTGAAAGAAAAGGGAAGGACTAAATTAAGTTTCACTCTTGTCTGGATTGAGCTGTTTTGTCCCTGAAACACCCGTGGGAATTTTGTGGATGTGCTCCCTGCCTGCTGGGTGCCAGTGGGGGACAGTGCTGTGCATGTTAAAATCCCTCTCTGTTACAATCTGGAGTTCTCCATTTCTGAATTTAGTTTAGAATTATTTTAGAGGGCTGAAGAGATCTTGTCTTTCAGTTACTTGACAAATACTGCAATAAAAAAAAAAAAAAATCACATTTCTCTGATGTTCCAGCTGACCTTTCCCATGTGCTCTGCCCTGTGGCCCCTGTTCCAAGTTTTGTTTTCTGGGAAGGGAGCAAAGGGCTGCTCTTCCACTGGCTCTGCCCGTGATGTTTATTGCCACAGTTGAAACAGATGAGTACAAATATTTATTTCTGCCTCCTGCCCAAATTAGGACAGTGATTTTACCTGTAATCCATCAGGTTAAAGCATTTGGAGGGTCATGAAAATACAAAGGTTCTGAGTTTCACCGTGCCTCTGCTAATGTCAAATCTTCATCGGAATTGACTTCCCAGGACAAAGGAGCTGTCAGATGAATGCTGATGCTCCATTAATGACAGGGTAGGGTGACCCACCCCGTTGTGTCAGCATTGTTGCTGAGGGAAACACGGAGACAAACCCATAATCACCTTTCCTGCATCTTTCCCACTAACACCTCATTTAAGTAGATCTTTGTCTGCTGATTGATCACAGGATTTTTTTCACTGCACACATTATCCTGCTAGCTGAGCGTTTCACATTCTCACTGTTCATTGAAGTTCCCACATGATCCTGGTCTCAACAGAACAGGAGGTAAATTCAGGATGCAAAGATAATGTCTCCACAGTCCCCGTTCTCACCTTCCCAAGGGACAGGGAAGTCTTGGGGGATCAGCGGGACCTGATCTCTCAAATCACCTTGGCAGTTCTGAAAAAGCCCAACATCTTTGCTGATGGGGAAAGGAGGGGAAATGGCATTTCAGTCAGACTTCACCTGAAATGACAGAACAAGGGGGAACGGCTTCCCACTGGCAGAGGGCAGGGATAGAGTGGATACGAGGAAGAAATTCTTAACTGTGAGGGTGGTGAGGCGCTGGCACAGAGAAGCTGTGGCTGCCCCTGGATCCCTGGCAGTGCCCAAGGCCAGGCTGGACAGGGCTTGGATCCGGCTGGGATAGTGGAAGTGTCCCTGCCATGGCAGAGGGGGGAATGAGATGGTTCTTAGAGTCTCTTCCAGCCCAAAGCAGTCAGTGACTCTGAAACTGCTCCTGAGTGGGGATCTCTGGAGTGGAGACCACCATAAATCAGAGGCATTTTGCAGGAAAGCGAAGTGATCACAGCACATCATCACTACTGTCTCTATCTACCATGAAAGGTAGCACTTCACACATAGTTTGCAGTGGAGAATGTGTTAAAATAGGAGGGTGAACCAGAGTTAATTTTTTTGTCAAGGTTTATAGATTGATTGGTGAAGTGAGAGTGGGGTCAGCTTGGAAACGGCTGCAGCACATCAACCTTGCTTGAATGTGTGAGTTTTAATGGATTAATCCACTGTTCAGTCACATGCACCAACCCCAGGCAGGTGGGAGATGCACAACAGCTTGTCTCTCTCACACAGTTCATCATCAAGGAGAAAACACCCCAAACTTCCACTGAACCCAAATGATTTTATGTTTAGCAGAGATCCTGAACCTCCTGGGATATCTGTCTTGGATAAGAAAGCAGAACCCAAAACATGTTCAAAGATTTGGATCCATTGCAGCGAGAGCTCATCGTTGAGGCTGATACCTGCTCATGCAGAGCTGGCTGCTGACGTCTTCCCAATAAACATTTAAACACGGGCTGAGCACACACAGATCCATGGACTGCTGTAATTCATTAAACAAATGTTGGGTTTAATAGCCCCGTGTCCAAAGCTGGTGCCATGGATGCGCTCAGCTGTGAAATATGCTGTGGAAGTCATTCGTTTGCAAAGGGGTCTAGAAATCTGCTTTCTATTAACATAAAATGGGTTTACTGCAGAAAAATCTCTGGGATCACATTTTTCTCTCAATTATCCCTTCTCAGTGGGATTCCTTGAGGTTTGTGCCGGGTAACTGAGATGTGTCTAAGCTGGGGGGTTTGGAGCTGAGGTTTGTTTTGATCCATTAAGCTTGTATCTCGCCACAATGATGTAATTCCCCCAGTCTGAGACACTTTATAAACATTAATGGGTTTGTTTTCATGGTCCCCAGGGATGTGCAGCACAGGAAGGTCGCCAAGACCATTTTACCCGCACAGAAAGAGAGATGGGGAAATGTGGCAAGGGGAGAAACAGAATATTCACTCAAATTTTTAACCTGTCCATCCTTAGCTCTGTTTAATTCAGTTTTAACAACTTAGTTAGTAACTATAACTGAGTTATGCATTTTAATAACTTAAAGCTATTAGTTTTAATAACTAATAAGTTGTTACAGCAGTACCACATCAGCAAGGTTTGCATAAAGATGCTGCTGAGGAAGCTGAGGAAGGAAGGAGTTGGTGCTCCATATTTTATGAGTGAGAGGGGGGTAAAATGCAATTATAAATACACCTTTGCAGAGGGGGAAAAAAGAATAGATAATAACAACTGCTGTAGCTCTGATGGGAATTATTTAGTGGAGATGTGCTGGAAGAGACTGTGGAATGTGGGCCACGCTGTGCTTTTCCTGGGGATTGCTGCTGAAGTTGCTGGCCTCTTAGACTGGATTTTCTTGGTGATAAACAGCCATACAGATGCCCCTGGTGATATCTGGAAGGGGCCAATTGGAAGCTGGCCCTACAGCATGCCAGGGCACAACAAACCTGAGGCACAGATCAAAAATCCCACTTTGGAGATCTTTTTCCCATCACAGAGGGTCCATTTCTGAGGATGTACTGGTGATACTCACAGCTCTTTCAGCTGGGAATTGTTCCTGCAAACACAGATACATGGAGCAGATGAGAAATTAATGTAAATATACAGACAGAAGGCAATTTTTTTTGGAGGAAGTGAAGCAGAGGCAGATAAAAAGCGATCAGCAGAATTTACATAAGCCTTCCCCATCACAGAGGTCATCATTCTGCAGGATGACACATGGAAATTCATTTTTATTAAATTCTGGATGATTATTTAATTGGAAAAAGAAGGATTTAATTGAATCAAGTCAAAGGGCCCTATTAGATTACGTTCAACCTTAACACAGAAGGCTTTTCCCATTTAGTTAAACTGGTTCCTTTGCATATTGTACATATTAAACTATAAAAAGTGGTAATCTGAATAGCAAATTAAAGGGTTTTGGAAGGCCTGAATGGTACTCATGAGCTTCTCAACCCTTTTTCATCTTCTAAATCTTCTCATATTCTTTACTGTACTCCTCAGGTTGTAACAAGAGCAAAGATGAAGGGTGGAACTCTCAAATCTTCCTCTGTCCATGTTTATTCCATTTCACACTCTTGAGGAATAGCCTGCCTGGATGTGATGGCACCACCAGAACACATTGCCCAAAACTGAGGGTGTTTCCCAGATTTTCAAGGCTCCCCTTGGAGCACCTGAACAGATGCTGAGTGTAGTAAGGTTGAATGAAGATTTGTGACTTACTGGCACTGACTCAGGTTTCCCTCGTGTCCTTAGGAAATATTCCCAATCTCCTTGTGCCTCCTCTACGTGGCCAGGAACTCCCATCCATTTGGGACAGACTCCTTGCAGACCTGTCAACTTCTTGATAAAATAAATAAATTTATTTTTTTTTAAATCATCAAAGCAATTTTGGGAAATAATATGTTTTTAATTTTGTGTCTTTAATTAGCTTTTAATTTCAATTTTTTCTTAATTTAAAACTAAAAGGAGTAAGGGATGGAGGCGCAATTCATTTCCTAAAGTTTCATTTCATCCCAATTTTGAGGTTTCCAGCAAAGGCTTGGCCTTGTGACTGGGAGCTGGCACAACCCAGTTGGGTTGGGAAAGGCATCTTTGTGCCTTTCCTCTGGCTGATATTGCTGGATTGCTGGGACACTCTGTGCTCCTTCCAGAAAGAAGCTCAGAGAAATCAAATCCTGCTCTGAGAGACCGAAATCAATTTTAATGGATCCAGCTGTTCCCCAGTAAGGACAGGAGGAGGCATGGGAAAGGGGAGAAAATCTTCCAAGATATCTGCAGGGGATTTCAGGAAGTCTTGAAAGTAGTAAGGAAAGTTTTTAGAGTGAGGTTTTTAACTTACCCATGAGGCCACAGCCAACTTTAGGACACATTTTTTAAATAACCACGTGCTAATGGAGAAATTCTCTTTGTCAGTAAATTTAAAAAATTCCAGTTCTGACAGTGCAGCAACTCAAGCAGTCTATTATTAAAGTTAGATTGAGTAAGAAACACCATTTGGAATTTGCCTTAGCAGCTAAATGGGTTCTTGGAAGGCTCAAATCAGCTTTAACCTGATTTTTTATTATAAAAAAAAAAAGTGCCAGTACTTTAAAGCCAAGTTCCTTTTTGCTGAAGCTTTACTTTTATTCAAGTGCAATGAGTAAGTTTTGCATATACGGTACTGGGATTGCACACTCAGGTTATCTGGTTACATACATAATTCTCCCATTTGCAAACACAGTTTGCAGCACATACTCATGCAAATTAGGTATGAAACTGGGCATTTATCTTGATTAGAATTCAGTTGCTTTATAAACTTACAGAACTTTATCTCATTCAGGGATGGCTGTAGAGATGATGGAAAAGAATTTCAAAAATTGCACTTATTCTCCTTGTGGGCTGTTTGTTGGCCCTCTGGGAATTCATTAAGGAAGACAGACCTTTGCACTGATATTCTGAGTGCCCTGGTCCAGCACCCAGCTTGGGTTGCAGACACTGCTGGAAACTCTGTCAGAAATAAGTGTCCCTTGCAAAGCCACTGTACCATTTCATGGAATAAATGGAATGGAATATATATGGAACATAAATGGAATAAATGCTAGATTTTCTCTGTTTTACAATATCCAGATGGATTGATCCAGATGGATGTAAGGACTAGATGCCACTTGGCAAGGACTCAGTCCCTTTGACTCTTGGAGAGCTGGTTGTACCCAGCATCCAGATCAGACCTGAGGTTTTGGGGGATCCAGGCTGCTCTTGTTGATGTTTTTCAGCAGACTGACACAGCAGATTTACCCCATTTCTGTCCCCAAAAGCTGCCTGGGGACTCTGCACACCAAACCCTGGGTGTGTGGGATGGTGATGTGCTCCTGCTCTGCCTCAGGTCCAGCCTCTCCTGGAGCCATCCCTGCAGCTCTCATACCAGCAGCCCTTTTCTATCCTTTTTACTGCATTTTGAATCAGGGCTCTGCAGTGCCAGTGCTGCACAAGGACACCCTGAAGTTCAAAGAACTGCCCCAAATTCTCAGCTTGTTCAGCCAAAAGCCTGAATTTAGGCAAATGTCAGAGGGTTTAGCAAATTGTGCTGGGCTGTTTCTCCCCCTTTACTCATTATTTTCTCTGACTTTCCCCTTAACAAGAGTCCTTGCTCACCATCCTGGCTCCTTGCTGTGCTTCCCACATCACTCCTGTTTCTGTGAGGCTCCCACCCCACTGCCATGGGGGCTCCTGCCCAGTTCCTAAACCCATTTGTGAACTTTTCCAGGTACAGGTGGCTCAGGTGACAACTCACAGCCTGCAGATTTGGGATGCAAGGATGGAGTGGGTTGGTATGTGTATGTAGCCATGTGAGCCAAAGCATCCCTGTCTACGGGGCTTGGAGCAACCTGATGTGGTGGAAGGTGTCCCTGCCCACGGCAGGGTGCTGGAATGAGACGATCTTTAAGGTCCTTTCCAACACAAATCACCCTGTGATTCTATCATTTCACTTCAGTGAGGATGAAGCCATCTGCACGGCTGCCATGGGCAGGGTGGCAGCTCTGCAGGCTTGCTGCAGCCCTGGCAAACACACAAGTGGATCCCTCTGAGGGATGGATAAGGCACAGGGAAACATCCGCGCTCCCTCTAGCAGTCGCCAGCGAATGGATGATACCAATAATTCTCGATTTTTCACCCTGGGTTCGTGCCACGTGAACCGCCACCGTTAAGAGCTTTTGCACTAGTACTGCTGCAGTGGTGACAGCGCTCAGGTGGCTCTTTCCCCCCCTCCCCAAAATCCTTCCAGGGGGATTTTTGGAGCCCGCTTTCCTCCACCTGCTGCAGGCAGCTGCTGGGCACGGCCACGCTCCGGGCGAGCCCGAGCTCAGCCAGCAGAGCGCTTCTTCACTCGTGGCACTGTGAGCTCGGCGCGGGCGCTGCCGCATGCCCGCAGCACCCCTGAACTTCCCGGGGGGCTGCGGGGGGGTCTCGCTCGCTCGCAGCGCGGCGCGGGCACCGCAGGCTGGCAGGGACCCGCCCCGCCGCAGCCGCGCACCCAGCGCGGATGCCCTCGGCCGAGCTGCCAGCGCCTCTGTCGCGGCCCTGCCCGGGCTGCCGGGGGGGGCAACAGGTAGGGGGTACCCCCACCCCCCGCACAACCTGTTCCCCCCTCTGCACAGACCCCCCACCGCC